>NC_052617.1:32681633-32747171 GCF_016545825.1 Eucalyptus grandis
AGGAGAGGCTCCCATTCATTTTAACCAGCTTACACCCCTTGCCATTCGCCCATCTTCCTCATCCATTTCCTCTCTCAGCCTTGCTCACCCATTACCTCACAAGACAATCCTCTCTTAGTAAAACCACCTATAGTTCATCGAGGTTCATTGAAGGTAAGTAGAACCTTTAACTCTTAGCTAAGGCGACACATTACGTTATTGAATTGAACATGAGCTCACTCATGTTCTACCTTGTGTATGATGTCATCGAGTGTCTTTTGTATGATTTACTCATGCTTTAATTGTCCACGTGTGAATACACCCTAGGTCACGACGGGTTTCAACTTGGTTGTGAGACCGGCATTGAAGCGTGATGATACGAGCCTTGCTTTGTCTCAGGTCGGTATTGAGATGTGCCAACTTCGAGCATTATGTAGTTGCAGGCCGATGCTAAGATGGGTCGGCTCAAGCTGTGGGTAATGTACGTGCTCAGTTCATCATTCAATTTATTTTTTCTAGGTCATGACATACACTTGCATAAGCATGCCTTCGGATTTTTCTTGCAAGGGCTAACAATCAAAGATAAGATTTGAACTTGTGTAAATGCTTGCTTGTGTGGTCACATGAAGAAACTAGCCGTCACCAATGGATTTCGAGACGTTACCACCACCAATGGATTTTGGGCGATTTCACCACCAATGGATTTCGGGGCGATACCTAGTGGATTCCGGAAAAACTGATGGATTTTGGTTGATTAATAAATAAATCCTGTGTGTTTGACCATATAATATTCATGTTCATACGCTATTTGCCATTGCCTTGACATTGAAAGTCGCGTGCATATTATATATGCTATTATTCAGGTCTTGAGAGTCACGTGCATATCTTGTATGCCATTATATGATGTTGGTCATGTCCCTTTTATAAATATTCAAGGACTCTTGCTTGTTTTAGTCAAGGAAAGCATGTGTTATACTGTTGATTTACCACCGGCACTTATTCAAAGTCGAGACTTGCATGTTGATTCGGTGATGAGGTGTCATCCTAACCATGATCTAGTGGTTTTACTTACTAAGTCAATGATTAACCCCGTTGTTTTTTCAGAATTGTAGGTATGGAGGAGTTGGTTAGAAGAGCTAAGATTTACCTGGCCTTTTGAAGATGTAGTGATTATAAATATATCGACCCAAGATAGAAGAGTTTGCAAATATAATTGATGTAATTATATGTTTGTAAATGATTGTTTTCCTGATTGTTTATTGTTGTCTAGGTGTTGTTTGTAATGCTTCCGCATGTGTTTAATGAAAAGATAAAAGGAAACGGGACGACGACGCGCCTAGGATGTAGTCAAAATAACCCCGTTGCTCGTGACCACAGGGATGGAGTCGAGGTCGTTACACCCACTAGCTTTCATAGCTAAATATTATCTGACTCTTACCTGAAAAAATAAAATAAAATTTGTCCGACCAAGTACAAACTTCAAAGTTTAACCTTCTTCTACCAAAACAATTTATTTGAACCTTCTGTCTAGCCTAGTTTCACTAAAGATATTTCTAAGTGAAGGATTCATTTCGTTAAGACCTATAAAAAATTATCCCTGAGAAAAATCGAATGTGTAAACCTTGTATCATGTGACATATTAGCATGATGTCACCATTCAATCAAGTATTTTTTTAACAGTATAATCTAGAAAATCAAGACAAATGATAATATTTTACTTCTATGATCAAATGGATGACACTGAATCAATATCCCTCACATGATGTATATCGTTCATGGAAATTTTGTCCTTGCTTAGCGATTCCATGCTGGTAATTGTTGCTTCAATTGCTATGCAATAAGTAACAAAGATGAATAATTGTGGGCCGAAAGATATCAAGATGAATGATTGGGCTCATGGAGTGCCCTATAACCTAACTAGGCATGGTTGTGTAAAATTGTATGGGCCGATTGGACGGGGTCATAGGCCCCACAAGTATTAAGAATCTCCCTACACTCAGAAAGTTCATTATCTATACTTTTATTTTAGGGAGAGATTTCTCTTGTCTCTTAAATTATATTACCTAGATTAGTTTACATAATACATCATCCATATTTACGGAATGTATAATGCATGTTGTTCGACATACTTTTTTCATTGATTTGACAAGCCAAACATGTGTAGTGTTACATAAATAGACCATTTTCAATCGAGACATTTCTATAGAAACAAATATATTATTGAAATATTTTCATATCATTATATAATGAGTTCCTTAATTTATCAGCAAAGGTTTCTCCGTTAGACAACTCTTAAGGAAGTCAATCATCTCTTCCTAGAATAAAAATGGAAGTACGTAAAAATTCATAAATCTTCAAAAAAATTTAGCAACAAATTAACAATGCGTCATTGATTTTGTACTAAAATAATGATACCTCCAGTAAGGAAATAATTTGTTCTCCTGAAACCCAAAATTGTTGCTTAAAATTTGTCCTAAATTAATTGTTGGAAAGACGTGAGATAATATGAAAAAATAAAAATGGTCAGAAATTTGTTGGAAAAGATGAGAAAATAAGATTAATCGTTTGAGGCGTGCAAATACTGTTCTTACTTCTTAAGATTAATTCCGCTCATCGAAATATGAAACTTAGTGCGTAACTTGGCTCTAATGGTTATCCTCTCTAGATACAATAAACCTTCTTCTATACTATGCACTAGATAATAAAAGGGACACGATAACCCGGTAAAAAGGAAAGATACATAGATAAAAAGGAATAGTCTTAGTTTGATATATCAATGTCGCTTTCCAATTATGTTCAAAGTAACTATTTAAAAGTGAAAAAAAAAGTAAAAGAAAGAGAGAGCCATTATAAATACATGGGAAAATTTCAAATAAAGACCCAAAGTGCCATAGTTTTCTCAAAAGAGGACACGAAGTGAAGTTTGTCTCAAATCGGGACCCAAAGTGTCATCACTTTCTCAAAGACGACACGAAGTAAAGTTTGTCTCAAAGAATGATCCAAAGTAGTTATTTAATCTCAAAGAAAGACCTCACTTTCATGCAGTGGGTGAATAGATGCATCTTCAATGTATTCCGAGTGGCCTAATTACGGTATTTTCGTCTATTTTTTTTTTCATTTTTGGTTGCCACATTCATCGTCTTCTTTGTCTCTAGTTCATAACTTCTTGCCAGATCAAGAACAGGACTTAGGGAAAGGCCAGCGGCGCCGATCGGCGTAAGGGCCGGCAGGGTTCGACACCCATCGCCCGATATGGCGAGCAAGGCTCCATGCCCATTGCTAATAAGCGGGCAAGGGTCATCAAGCCCTGGCCCCGGCCATGGGGGAGGGCGTCTAAGTGAGGCCTTACGAGAAGGTCCTCAAGGGCAAAGGGTAGCCAAAGTGTTGATCTTGGAAGCGGTGGTGGGAGGAAGGGATGAAGGCGACACAAGCATCCTAGTCGTAGTCTAGCGGAAGACAAGGTTGTTGATGGAGCAATGGGCGGAGGTAGGGGAGGTCGCCCCTCACGGAGCCATCAGCAAGGTCACCTCGCCGCCACGGGCAGGGCTTGCCGCGACGGGCTTACATGCCCTCATACTTGACCAACAAGGGCTCGATGGCCCTCGCCAGCACCAAGTACCCTCGCTAGATACGGT
Organism: Eucalyptus grandis; assembly: GCF_016545825.1. Lineage (NCBI taxonomy): Eukaryota > Viridiplantae > Streptophyta > Magnoliopsida > Myrtales > Myrtaceae > Eucalyptus > Eucalyptus grandis. Next base: position 32,685,248 of record NC_052617.1, read on the forward strand.
GACGAGTCAACCTACAAGCCCTTGCCCATGGCAGGTGAGGGCTTGGTGGCCCCGCCCTTCTGAGCCGATGGGTGTCCAACCCTCGCCCGACCCTCACCAACAGCTAGTGTTCACTAGCCCTTCCCAAGTCCGATGTTCTTGAAGAAGACGAACCAAGAGACAAGAAGATGATGAGAGCGATTCTTGCACCCATTGTATTTCTAAAAAATAATAATAATAATAATAATAATAATAATAATAATAATAATAATAATAAAAAGAAAAAGACAACAAACAATTAAAAAGAAAAATTGACAAAAATTTCCTTGATTAGGCTACCGGAATATGCATCGAAAGATGCATTTTATTCACCAACCAACAAATAGAGGTCATTTTTTTTTTAGACTAAATGATCGCTTTGGGTCCTTATTTGAGGCAGACTTAAGGATCATCTTTTGAGAAAATGAAGGCACTTTGGGTCATTATTTGAGACAAACTTCTTCAGGTCCTCTTTTAGAAAATAATGGCCTTTGTAGGTCTTTATTTTGAAATTTTCTAAATACATTGATAATTAATAGATGACCATTCAAATAATGGGGGTTCAATCAAGCGTTACACAATCATTAAAAAGTTGTTATAAAACGTTACAAAACTATTATAGATTATTGTACGACAAAAGCATATACAAATTGATGACGGTTGAAAAACCATTACAAAAATAATAACTTTCAAATTTCAAAACTATCCAAATACCCAACACCGACAAAAGGAACTCACGGCGTGAAACTTGAGGGAATATGGATGAGTGCGGGACACAATGGCAAAGCAGGGGACAAGCGTAGGTTGTGGCGGCAAGGTTGATCAATAAACCATGGATTGCGTGGAGCTCCCGTAAATGAAATCGTGTCGAAAGCGAAACTCTTGGAAGACCTGGAACATATCTACTGAGGAAGAAAGATTTGTGAGCGTAAGGCTGGCAAATGGGTCATAAACCCATATTATGACTTATTTTTAGTTAAATGAGTCAAGTAAAAGTTAAATATGGGTTGATAGGTCTGAAAAAGTAAAGTATAAAGAAATGAATCTGAATGGGTTATTAGGAAACACACTTTGAACCACATGGCCTTCCCTTTTTTTAACTTTATAAAAATGTTTTTTTTATAAAAATTTGAAATTATAATATTTTTCATATTTTAATTTTCTTTTCTTTTCTTTCTTTTTCTCTTTTCTTCCTTCCTTAGCCGGCGGTTGTGGCAACAAACTAGGTGAGGCTCGATCTGGCTAGACTCGAGCTCGCCGGCATCGGAGTGGAGCCTCGGCTCACCAAATCAAGCCTCGCCCGACGCTGGTGAGCTCAGTCTCACCAGATCCGGTGGAGCTTAGCCTCATAATGACTAGCGAGGCTCAGCCTCACCGAATCTGGCGAGACTCAAGCTCGTCGGCATCGGGCAAGGCCTCAACCTCAGTAGATCAGCCAGGTGAGTCTCGCCCAACGTCGACGGAGCCTAGGCCTTGCCGACGGTGGTGAGACTTGAGCTCTCCGAGCGTTGGGCGAGGCCTCAGTCTCTCGCCGAATCAAGAGATCGAGCCCCGACACAGTGAGTCGATCTCGCCTGTGGCGAGTCGCCGGCTATCGTTGTGGCTGGCAATCGGCCAAAGAAGAAGAAAAAGAAAAGAAGAAAAAGAAAAAATAACTATTGAAATTTAAAATTATATTTTTAAAAATAAAAAAATAAAAATTCAATTTTTAAAAAATATTTTAAAAAAAATGATAAAAATTTTCCATTAAATTTGTATTGCATAAAAATTGTTAAACATTTTTGTATTGCATAAAAATGTTTTACAATACTTTTTTAATAAAAAAAATCATAAAAATGTTACAATTTTTAGTTATTCAATGATATGTTTACTTCAAAATAAGAATCATGTGCATGGTCTAATTCTTTATAAATATTTCAATTTATAGGTTTTTTTAAACTTTTATTTTATTTTATTTACTATTTTTAATTTAATTTGAAATTTTAATCCAATTAGCATATAGTAGAGGTGGGTTTTCCTAAACTATTAATAGGTATTAGCAATACGGGTCGAGTTGAGTATGGATTGGGTAAGGATCGGGTTGGGTATGGATCATTTGATTTATACTACATTAATATGGGTTAACACATGTTAAATGGGTCAAATATGGGTCGACCATTTTCGAAATCCAACCTGACCCGACCCATCTATTTTACGGGTCTAGTGAACTGAACTGTATTTTCTCTCTTTTCTGCACGTCCACTTTTTTTCTCTGAAGTTCCCTTTTTCAAAGTGAGATGATGAGGTCCTACGTATTTAGGCTCTTGTGGAGTTTTAGCATATAAAGGACCAACACCGAACGAAACCAATTAAAACCAGTAGCGGGGATGGCGAGCGTGATCAATAATGTTCAGGACCGGAATGCGTGGTGAAGAAAACTGAGACCAAATCATGATGAGGATTTCAAGGGATACATAGGAGTGATAGATAAGATAATATATGGCGAAATCATGAGATACAGCTGGTGAGTGTGGACTCCTCCGAAGTTGAAGATCCGTGTCCACCAAATATTCCTTTTAAACTTCTCCTTGAGGCAAGCTTTTATTTACTCCAAGTAAAAATCTCCGTTCTGGTTGGCTAAGAACTTCATCCAATTTCACGCCAGCAACAAGAAGTCATGGTCAAACGGAGATTTTTACTTGGCCAACTTTCCTTTTAATATCATGTTCATCTCTTTCCAAACCTCATCCCGTAAACCTCAATTGGCGCCACTCAGAGAAAGACTATATGTGCACTAGTCCACCTTATCTTGGCGCCATTGATGAAGAAAGATCCCGCATCACTAGTTCGTTGAAGTAACATAGGAAGATCATGTAACTTGCATATGATGCATGGTTTAAATATAATACGAACGCAAACTATAATATTTTTGTTTATGGGTTGGGTCGATCTTTAATTTTCTTATGCAATAAGCAATTAAATAGGTAGCTAAAGTTTAGGTGTCAGCATTATCAATATCACAACTTTACTGTTTGCTATTGTCTTAGATTACTTTCTTTTATTAAGACAGAAAACCATACAAAAGAGCGCCAAAGAATTGAGATGAAACAAATTGAAAATGAAAATGACGGGCTTATTACATCCGCGAAGTGTAGATCCGGAATCTAATAGAAAAATCAAGCAAGCTTGTAATCTTTTGTGGGGCGCAAGTAGGAGTAGCAGTGCTCTCTTTTACCGAAAAACCCTTTTCTTTTGCTCATCCATCCATTGATATATTCGCCAATCGGTTCCTAAACTGAAACCCTCCGCCCAATGATAGGTCTCATGCTTTGGTTGAGTCCCATCGTCAAGTCTGCTTAATGAGCTCTCATTACTTAAGCCAAAGCTGAGAAGGCATAAGGCAAAGTGCTGAAGCGACTAATTGATGGAAAAAGTGACGTGGCATGGTGGGAAGCTCCCATAGAAAAGGTCAACCGAGAAGAGATCAGCCAAATGAGGTGCGAATGGAGGACCTTCGGGGAGATTGCGGAGGCCAATCAATCAACCAACTCGAGGAGAGGCATTTCATCCTCATTTTCAAAAAGGTTATGAGCTGGTCCTCCTCATTTTCGATTTGTCTCATCTCGATTCTCTGGCGTCCACTTGTCCGCCTCCCTGCCAGATTAAAGATAATATCCTAAAGCAATTGCGAGATAGTAAAGATCTGATACTAATGGCAAATTCAGTGTGGGCATAATGAACAGAATGTACCTATTTATAAGGGGATGGTGATGTCGAATCTGGTATCCAATGTTTTGGGATAATCTCTTCGAGTTGTCACCTTCCACACACAAAAGAAATTTAAGAAAAGTATCGTTAAATGGAAAGGTTGATTTACCAATATGTGCATGTAAATAACTATTTTCCTATCTTCAAGGCTTAGCTCTGTATATCTCACCATATTTGCCTTTGAAATATAATGTCTATAAGTGAATATTTTATAATGAAAAAGCCAAATAAGAATTCTTATTTTGAGTAAGGCATCTAAAACATATGCTCCATTGGAAGCACAAATTGGGCAAAAATCTCTGTTGGGAAATAAAGGTCTGAAATTACCACAACTTGCAATGACTATATCTTATTTTCATTGTATGGCCAAATAAGTAATTTGGGTTACTCTATAATATGTCATTGAGATTTGTTACTATGTGGGATTCGAAGAGCATAGAAATCACTTCAAACATATCGTAGATAATATCAAAGTAACATATCGACCTTTGAAGGAATTAAATGGTCAATTAACATAAAAGCTATGCTAAAATTTATACTATCATTGCTATTTGTTATATGTAATAACAAATACGCTTTCCTAAATACTGTTTTGATAAACAAGGTCAACTTAAAAATTATTTCACAAGATATAGATCGTTAGTTTACTAGTGATCAATTTCAATGAAGTTTATTTTTCCAACTGACATGGTTGGATTTTTTTTTCCTGATTGCATCTATGCCAAATTAAGTATTTTGCCATTACTAAATGAAACATTTAGTATAATTTTGATGCTATTTGGTCACACCAATTATGTACTTTGAATTTTGCAAAAATAATTTTTCAAATATTAATCTTTATCATGGATCAACTCTGGACTCTTTTTGATAGAAAATTTTCAAGAGGAATGTTTTCAGCTTTTACGTTAAAGATATGGAGCACAACTTTCTAAAATATATTTTATATATCTTCCCTACACAAACTATACGATATGATAGACAGTATTTACAATCATGAAAATAAATATCAAGACTAATATTGTACGTACACAAGTCAAGACGATTCTATCATGTATTACATTAATATGCAGCAAATAACTGAAACAAGAAATTTGTTATTACTTGAGGAATGAAGACAAAACAACATTCTTAGAACTCTTTTATATCTGAAATTCCAAAATAATAGAAAATAAAAACGCAGTCCGTGATAATTTGTTTTATAAGCCCAAAAGTGAATTTATACATGAAAACCTGGTCAATAATGCATTTACTTCCAACATATTTGGGGACAAATATGCTTTTAGTCCCTATATTTGACCCAAAATTGACCTTTTTTGGATTTTTTCCTTTGTGCTTGATGGTATTCGCAGCACTTGAGTCTTACCATTAGATTCCTATTAGTATAATACAAATTTTGTTTTTTGACAAACTATGGAATATGTTGGTCCTCCCTGTAATTTTTGCCAAAATTCATTTGTCCACGTACTATGAATCATTCAGTTTAGTAATTGAAGTAAGGATGACTCCTTCATTCAAACAAAAAGTAAACTTAAACCCATTTAAAGAGCCAAACCAAATAATTAATATTTTAATTTAGGCACTTAATCATTATATCAAATGGAAAAATATAATTTTTTTTTAATATAATGGTCAAAGAGTGTGCATTACTCCACTATATACAAAATTAGCGACTAATCACTCGATAATGATGCATTAAAAATAATAATGCTATTCATGTTTTATTGTATCGCTTTTAGGATGATGAATGTATGGTAAAATCAAACTCTATCTCACTTGCTATGTGCAGATCACACCATATTTTTCAGGATGGAAAGGTCAAAGGATGCCAAACCTAGTTTCTGCTTTATATCAATATTGTTTTCCTATGGGTCAGGCTATTAATCTGTCCAATTTAAGAAATTTGTTCAGTGTGGGCTGCCCTCGAAACTTGAGAAAGGAATATGGCCAATGAATTGGGAAATCCTGAAGTTGAAAAGACAGAAGTATTTGTGCCTTACCATCTAACTGGGGATCATCTGAAAAAACATATATTTTCTTAGATCTCGGTTATGGTGAACGAGAAATTGGAAGACTGGAAAGAAAAGTTTATGTCAAAAGTAGGCAAGGAAATCTTATTGAAAGAAGTAGTTCAAGCTCTACTGTAATATGCAATGTCAATTTTATAACACTCGTTTTTGTCAGGCCATGGTGGAAAAGCAGTGATCCAAAATCGGGGCTCCACCAGAAGTTTTTGTTTTTGCTTAAGATGAGAAACGATCATGGTGGGCTAGGTTTAGGGAATTGATCTCCTTTAATAGAGCTATGGCGGGTAGATAAGTCTTGAGAATGACAGTTACAATCAACACTTTGGATTCAACTCTTAAAGGGGATTTATGTTCCTCACACTGATTTTGGCACCCTAGGAAAGGATACAGACCATATCGCGGCAAAAGAAGTTTATTCATGGGAAGAGTGGCTCTCTTGCACTTTATGTTATGGTCAGAGGGTAATGGGGAATCTATATTAGTGTTTAGGAGGATAAGTGGCTGAAAATGGTGGGTGATTGGAGGACGTACAAAATGCAATGATTCTCAGATGGTTGCTGAATTAACCGACAAGAGTAACCCCACTTGTGATAAACAGAGTATTTGAAACTAATTTGACAAGCAAGCTATAAATGAAATGATTTCTATTCCCTATCATCTGCAATGTAGAAGACAACCTGGTCTGGATAGGACAAAATCATGATTGTACTCATTTAAAAATGGGTATGACCGACTTAGAGAAGAAGCGGGTAAACCAAACATGCATCCGCATCTTCTTCCTATTAAATCCAAGAGATTTATGGTGCAAATTATGGAAGTTGAATAATTTTCCCAAAATGAAAATGTTCTTATGGAATGTTTGTCGGAATGTTTTGCCACCAGAGAAAACCAGCTCAAAAGGAAAATTATACACGATCCACTATATCCCTTCTTCTTTTTCTTTTGGGTGACCGAGGATCTGTCGAAGCATGCTCTTGTCAGCTTACGCCGATTCGGGGTCTCACAGGAACTATATCCCTTCTTCTTTGTCCCTGGACAAAATAGATATGACCAGATCCACGGATATAAATTACCATCTCAAGTCAGTCGCTTTTAATTACAGTGACTAACTCAACATACCATCCTTTAATCTCGTGGCTGTGGTACTCTACCACGTCTGGAAGGCTAGGAGAAAGTTCATCTTCAGAGTTATCAAACCAGATCCGAATAAAATAACAGAAGCGGCTCTCACAATCAAACATATGGTACTTGAAAGCAAAGGAACTAAAATGGAAAAGACTATCCACCTTTGACTTGGCTCTCGCTGAAGTGGGGCATTTTGAAAATTAACGTGGATGTCTCTTCTGGAGGGAACAACCATAAGGCCATCTCATGGATGTATCGTGACTCCCTCTGAGATGCTGGTTGAGAGATTTGCTCACTTAGTGAGGATCGGATCTGCGCTTCCAATAGAAACCTCAGCTATTCTTGAAAACCTATATATCTCTCCACGAACTGAAGGAAGTTTTTAGGTGGAGTTAGATTACTTAATTCTGATTAAGACTTTACTAGCAAGATCGCCCTTCTTGGGACAAGCACGTGCTTTGAGAGTGTGTCAAACTCTACCTGTCAAATTTTCATATCACCATTTAGCCTATTGTCCAAGTGACACAAATAGAGTAGAGTACTGCATTGTCAAAGCTCATATCCACGAAGCCCTTTGTCAAGAATAGATTGGAAACCTCCCCCCCTTCCTTTTCTCCCTTTGGGACTTAATATATTTTGAAGCCCACTCGATGTATTCCATTAGGTTTAATCTATGAAATCCAATAAATTTTTATAGACAAGAAAATGTATCTTGAGATTAACAATAACCTAATTAAGAATAGCATGAGTATCAAGTGTGTTGACATCTAAATTTTCATGCCCCATTTCATAATTCATTGAATAGAAAATTAGGGATTGACCCCAACGCCAACCCCTAGCAAAAATATTAACTTAAATTGCCTATAGTTATTAGGAGCATTTATTGTTTAGTTATTCCATTTACATTGGATTGGTGACAGAGAACTTAAATAGATGGCTCTAAACTTAATGAAATTGGACTAGGCCCACAAGATTAAGAGGATTCAGACAAGCCCATAGATGGGAATCACGTTGTGCTTTGCACAGGATATTTGAAACTCATGTGTAATCAAGAGGATATTGCATTATTGAACTTGCAAATAATATGGACGTATTTTGTTGATGTCGTCAATATGAGGGAATGAAAAGGAAATAAATATTTTGTATAAAGCAAATAAGTCGGCGCAACATGATTGCACATGAATGGCAAACCCACAGAGAAGATATATTTAACCATTTAAAATTCAGTCAATCCATCCAAAGATTGACCGAATATCTCTGCTAAAGAAAAAAAAAAAAGCAAAGAAAATATGCTATAGTTAATAGGGAAAGAGCTGGTGAGTGGAATATAAAATAGAAGCAATGGAATTTCACCAGGAGACCTTTTTTTTTTTTTTTGGGTCATAACCAGGGGGCTTGGTTGACGGCCGAGTCCCTTTCACGGCCGTGACCCCGATCCTCACGGAGCCACATCCCCACCACGACACCAGCCCTCGCCATCGCCATTGCTGATCCACCAAGAGTCCTGCCAACATTGAACCGCCGAGCTCAGTCCTCCCGAGGCCGTTGCTTCCTCTCTTCAGCAAACGACTGCATCCAGCCAACCCAACGAGTCGTCTCTGTCCTAGCTGTTCCGAGACCCCACGACAATTTGCTGTCCAGCCAAGGTAAGATCTTCGACGGCGATCACTCGCCAAGGAGCCTCCCGCGCCAACTACAATCGAAAAGACGTCGCTGGATTACTTCAAAAGAAAGCCCACGACAATCAGATTTCGTGGCTCTTACAAGGATCCACTTGGCGGCACTTGGAGATCAACGGGGAATGAGGGAGAGTAAAATATATATATATATATATATCTGAACGATAGCAAAAATCTCACCCAGTCAATTTCTGTGCACGTCTGCACTTGCGCTTCAACACTCGCAATCTGCAGCAAACTCGGACAATTTTGCAACGCTAGTCCATCTCTTTCTTACGTATGCACGCAGCTTAGTCGGACCTGACGATTTTCTTGCAGATTTTTCCAGGTTTCCCTTGACCATGCACCACGAGCAATAGAGCCGAACGGAGGCGACTCCCCGGTGTCGTCGTACGAGCCGAGCTGCTCCCTGTCGCGGAGCCCACGGGCCGCCCGCCACGTCCCCATTATGAGCAACTCCTGAGCTCCTCGCCACGCCATCCGTGACCGGCGAGGACTTACTGCTATGCCACGCCAGTCACCCTCTCATTGTTGGCCACGAGCCCGTTGTCACCACCGTAGGCTTGCCGCCGATCAATTTTTCAAATTAGGTAAGATCCATATCTTTATTTGATTTAAGATTTTAATTTCCTTCTTTTATTGATATATTTTGTTTAATATTTCACTAGATAAGGTATATCCACAAAATCCTAAAAAATCAACTCAACTTAGAAAACTTTCCTAATTTAATAACATGTGGATGGCCATCCTATATCTAACTATGAGATATGATGTCCGATGGCGTAAAAAATTTCATCATATCCATAACTATTTGGATACGATTGTCGATTTATCAATTTTCCAAATTTAATGGATAACCTTTCATCAATATTCATAACCACTTCAATAGATCGTCAGTTATTCCGTTTTCAAAGATAAGATAATATAAGTTTGTGGGTTACATTATTTAGTGGAATATTTATCCATTTTTGATCATTTCCATAAAAAAGAAAATCCAAAAATATAGATAGGATTTGATTTGTTTTTTTGCTAGTAACATTCCTTTTTTTTTTTTATATATTAGATTGCAGATTAGGTCATTCATTTATCCCGAATTTTTAAAATAAAAATCCAAAAATATTGCTTTAGATTAACTTAGAATCCTTTTTTTAATTTAAATTGCATGTTTCAATATTGAGCATTTTTAATTCCGTATTTTATTTAAAAAGAAAGCACACCAAAAAAAAAACTATTCGCGTGTCATGCAGAATTACTTCATCTATTACACATCATTTAATAGTTGCATGTTTAGGGTCATTTAAATTAAAGTGTGTGACATATTAGAATAGTTGCATTAATATTTGTATGTCATTAGACTTAGGTCATTTAATTAGAAATGTATGAAATATAGTTTGCATGTTAAGTTACATGTCACACATCATTTATACAGATACATTATTGCACGTTATTGCATTACATGTAGAGTAAGTTTCATTTTAATAAGTACCCCAAATTTGAGAGATTATGTATTAATTAGTTTAAGCTAACCAAGCAAATGTTGAGGTAAGTTCTAAAATTTATTTATTACTTTATTGGTTGTTAAATTAGTGGTTCACACACCCCATGATCACCTCACATATTCAAGAATAATAACATGAATTAAAGTGCCTACTATATATATTTTATAAAAAATAGTACCAATGGGGATTAGAGAAATCTAGTGTAACCAAGTCTCATACCTAAAATATCTAGTTCAAAGGAGTAAGGTGATTCCCTCGATGCTTTATTTAAATTTATAATCGACCCATCATAAACTTATTAGTAATGATTATTTAATTGCATGATAAAAACTTGAACTATAAGCTGCGAATGGATATGGACTTGGAAGAGTCAAGTTATGTCTAGACTTAATAATTTATTAGTCAAATCCTAAGGCAATACACCGCAATGGTAAGGTCACAAAAGCTCGGTGGCTCACTAGAGACAACCCTAATGGTATTACCGTGGATGCTTCTTCTACCAAGGATGACCTTGTAACTTCAAACGGTCAACTTTTCGCATTCCATCCATCCTGCAACTGTTCAAAAGAGAGAAGAATAATTGAAAGGTCGCTCCCAATTCTTGTCGCTCCCACTCTCTTCCTCCGAACTAACAGGGTTGGTATTCTGAGGGTGGCTCCGCTGATCCAATCTCTCTTGAATCAAAGATTCCCTCACAAAAATGTAGCTCTTTTGGGGGGCGCCGCTTCTCTCCTCCGCCATCTATCTCCGCCATCTATTTCCACGCTCCCTCTCCATCCCCTAGCCTAAACTGAACCTTACCCATTTTCAATTTCTGTTCCACCTCCTCCCATAGACCTCCGCCTCTACCGTCTTCTATCAGCGCCTTTCCATCTCCGTAGACACTCTCTTTTCCTCCCCAAAACCGGTGTCGGAATCGCTTGCCGGTGCTCTCGTTTCGGCTAAACCGAGTGTGCACTACAATTGTTCGACAAAATTCTTGTGAGAACTCCTGAGCTAGGTATTGGCCTGGGCTGGGCTGGGTGCTACCGCCCCTAAGGATGGCCTGAGTTGCCATCTCAGTGTTCTCCGCCCATCCTCCTGTCGCCGCCACTTGCTCCTCCGCCCATCCTTGTCTTCCACCCTCCTTCTCCGTCCCTTAGCTTAAGCCCACCCTTACCAAATTTATGTTTCTGATCCCCCACCTCCCAAGACCTCCGCCACTACCATCCCTACTTCCAGCTCTTCTCCATCTCCATAGCCACTCTCCATTTCCTCTCCAAAACCAGAATCGGAATCCCCACCCCCTTCGGTTGTGTTCTTTATCAGCTAAATCAAGAGCGCGCACAGCGAGTGTTTGACATAATTCCTATGAGAAGGGATTCTAGGAGCTCGCCTGCCACTCACCTAGTCAGCCTTCCATCCTCTCGCCAGCTTGAATCTGAGAAAAGTGCCTTAATCCCTCTAAACAGCATGACAACAGCCAGCTTCTTAGAAGCAAGAAGTCTGACAAGAGAACCTGAGCTGGCGGGACTTTCCAATTGATTAGCATTATCATTCATGCCAAACGAACATTTTAACACCACCAATTCCCCAAATAGATTCCTAGAGGCTAGCTATATGGCTCAAAATTGCCCCACCGACGTGAAAAAGCCTCAAAAGCTGTGTAGCCCAATCGTGCCATTCACATATAACAAGCTCAAGCTTGAGGTGGAGCTTGAGAAACGCAGCTCTAACTCAACGTGACTTGAGCCCAACGTTGAGCCATTGCTTTTCGAGTTGAATTTGAGTTAAATTCAAGCAGCAAATCGCGTCACTCAAGACTCTAAGCTAGCTCTTTGTTGCCTTGCCTCCACTCAAAAGATGTCCGAGATGGATTGCCAGTGTATTCAAGCCACACCAAACAGAAGGACAGATACAATATGGGCGATTTCTCTTCCACAGCCCAAACTAATGCCTCCAAAATGCGGGATACATAAAGCAAGAACACCTTTATCCCGAATTGGACTTCAACGAAACCAAACCCAAAGGAAAAAACCGCACCCAAAACCTTTAACAAATTCCAGACACCCAGAATAACAGCCTTAACAGAACCAAATTCCTAACAAAAAGTTGCCGAGACCCAAAACCGTCCAGGCACGTAACTCAGCAGATGAGATCACGCCCTTGGAGGCTCACTCAACGAGAAACTACGACTTCGATAGAAATTCGATAGAAATTCCAAACCCTCGTTCCAAAATTCCGGAGGAAAAACCTCAAGAGCTTCAGGGACTGGAAACGGAGCGAAGAAAAGAAGAAAGTGCGTAATTTTCCTGACAGGGGGATCAAAGGGAGACAAATTAGATACCTATCTATATCTGCAGAGCATGAATGGGACCGGTTGTTGTTTGGAAAGAAGGTTGGATTCTTGTTTTCTACCCTTTTCGATCATATTAATTAGTCCTTTTCTAACAATGAGGAATTTTCAATTCGTGACTCATCGATGGCCCGGTTAATCACCAATGGTCGTGACATTCCCTCATCAAATGTGCGAGCTGGTGATTTAATCCTGGTCTTGACTGAGAAAGAAGAAGAAGATTACTATCCAAATTATCTGTTCACATTTTAAATGAAGATTATCCAAGGATGAACATTCCAATTATGGCCTAGGTTGTTCAACTTTGCTCAAAGTTGAACCTCATTGAAAACTCAATTAGATGATGTAATTAGATGGTATTGATAGAGAGCTTTCGGATGAAACTCAGTTTGCCCCAATCTAATGTCTCCACGTCGTGAGATATTGCATATTTTGATTTGTGTCATCCGATCTTGATGACAATTAGCGAACTCCATGAATCTGTCATGATTTAACATCATTTTCATAAAAGAAATCAAATCACTAGCTTTTCGACATCAAGAATCCGATCAATCAAATCTAAAACAAACGAGAAATAAGAGTCAAACTTTATATCAAACTTTATCAAGAAAAAAATAGACGTAGGTATTAAAGGAATGAAAGGATCTAAAGAGGGCTGTTAGCATAAATAAGAACTGTTTAGAATCCTGAATGTTTGAAGATTCTAACTGGTCTTGGTTGTCTTAGAATTCTTCTCAAGCATGCCAGAAAATACTCAAAAGATCCAGTAACTCTATATTCCTCTCTAAATAATGTCATGCGTCGTTATCATTCTTACATAAATACTTGAAAATCAAAATACATTGTTATTACGTTGAATGAGGAATAAGACGTGTTATGTCTAGTTAGGTCATACTTTTGCTGTCCTAAAAGTAGAAAATCTTGAGTAAAAATCATCGAGCACCCTCGCCTGTTCTCATATTTTCAATAAATAAATAAATAAATAAATACTTTCAGAGTTATAGTTTTCACAAAGACTATTTTCAACTCTTCGAATTCCAGAATTTTAGAAAATCGGAATGAACCACCACTACGTCCGTGAGATTTTGTGTAGAATCAGTGTCAAACGTTTTAAAATTTTAAATTATTAAAATAAAGCGTGATTTAATATTTAAATATTTCTACTCCTTCCCCTTGTACTTGCATTTGCGCGCAGCTTTGTCCACCGCCACGACACTTCCATTCCCCAGGCTAATCCATCTCTGACGTCCTTCCACCGCAACTCCGACTCCCACCTCCGTCTGCATCACTCCCTCCCTATGCGCCCAAATCGATCCAATTCACTCGTGTCCTTCAAGAATCAAAAGACTTCACACGGAAGCAACAACAAAATGATGCGCAAATCAAAATCGAAGCCTCTTCAGCATTGCAAGGCCAAGGCCAAGGCCCCCAACCTCACAGATTTCACGCGAACTCCGACGAATTTTCCCTCCCTTCTTCTCACATTCCCATCAGAAATTTTACTTTCCTTCAAAGATCGCTTGGCCTTGGGCCCCTGCATAATTTTTAACTGAGAGAGCAAAGACGAAGGACATCACCAGATCAAGCGAGGCTTGAGCTCGCCTATTATTGACAGCAAGCTAAGGAAGAAGCAAAAAGAGAAAAAGGAAAGAAAAGGAAAAATAATTAAAATTAAAATATAATTAAAAATTTGATTTGTATAATTTTCTCCAGAAAATGAAATTAGATAGCAAATGGCACAAAATATTTTTTCAGATCATTTTCAAATATCAGCCAAACATTGAAAAGTATTGTCATTTTCTTGAAAAATTGCTTTATGGAAAATATTTTTCAGAAATATCACATTTTTGTGAAATGAACAGAACATGGCTACATCAATCATTAAGTTGCCCTACTTTCATGCCCCTTTTAGTTGGAACATAGAATATTAATATTAATTGACTTAATTAGCTTATGTTTATTTGGCTCGAAGTTTCCCATCTGACTCGAAATTGGCTCATGTATCTAGAAGTGTTTGTGAGGGCATGGAGACGAAAGCAAACAACAGAAGATGTGAGGAACTGCCCCGCCCAAGCACCTGGGGGAACTAGACCCCTAGGCAAGTGCTCAGCGAAGGAGTGGCCAAGCTGTTGAGCATGTTCGGGCACCCGGACAAAGCTGATCGGACACTGGAATAGTGTTTAGAAGCTATTTTGTTTTTCCGACGCAGTAGCAGAGCACCCAAGTGACTTCAATCCAAATTTAATGAAATCCTATTATTAGAGCTTACTTTTAGAAGAGAAACTTGTGAGGAAGCTAGAGAGCCATCATTCAAGAGAATTGAGAGCATTAGAATACTCCTCTTATATAATAGATACGTAAGAGTTTTTCTGATGTGAATTATATTAATTGATATTGTAATTCATTGTTTTACAAAGTTGGTCTAATAAAGTGAGATATAAAGATTCTTAATGAGTCTAATAAGAAGCTAGCTTGTGTGAACGGAGTAAAACTGGGCCTATTAAACTAGCTACAACAATTATGAGTTGGCTGAATGAAGTTATTTTGCTGGGCTTCAAAGGTGCAGCTTCACGCGTGTAAGAGATGAGAATTGAGTCTCTTGGGCCTAAGTCCTTTCTTTTTTAAACAAAAAGCCCATTTGTTACATGAATAACGTAAAAAAGAGAACAATTTATACTATATTAAATTGTTGAATGTATGAACAGTGTAAGTTCGGGACAAAACATTTTTGCTGTGAAAAAGAATTGATTTACGAGTATAAAAGAAAGATGTTAAGGAAGACACAGATTATGTTAAAGTAAGTTTCAGTTAGACAAAAAGGTTTAACCTTTTAAGAAAAAAACATTGAAGTCATTCAAAAGATGGGAATAGTTGTGATGCAAACTAAGGAATTTTCTTAATATCTTCAGGTTAATAATTCAAAAGATCGTTTAATAACTTGCCGGTCTTCTACTTGTAAACTATATGTCTCTTGATATGAAAGATAATCTAGGTACGATGATTATAAAGTAAATTTGGGTTTGTCATGATGTTCGTCCGATACTGTTTTTATTATATGTACTGAATAGGTTCTATTAACAAAGTCTCCATGTCGGTGTTACAGTGTTTTAGGATATTTTATTACAGGCTTTTTGGATATTTGATACCTGTAGGATACGTAAAAAGTTGGGATGCATTCATTGATCGCATTTTCTGCACTTTGCATAGTGAAATTTTAACAAGAAAAACCTATTCACACCATCCATTTCCAATAGTTCTAATGATTCGATCATTTGAAGTGTTGGTTTGTTTCAAGTATAGGTCACAAAGCGAATATATAAATTAGCGGATGAAAATGCAATATAAAAAAAGTGTGAGATTGTTTATATTATTCTCCCAAAAAGTAGCAGAAACACAGAGGTAATTTCATGACTTCATACATCCCAAGACTAATAACTAATACTTGGAAATATTTAGTGACTGTTATTACATTATACTTGAAATATGCAAAGATCATTACCTTATAGTCGTAATATATTCTAGAGAGAGGGGTAAGATAACCTATACTAGTACCATGTCATCTTCATCTCCATAATGCAAAAGCATCTCAACCACCTGGCTCATGGTAGGCCTTGCATCTCTGCCTTCATCCACACATTGAAGAGCCACTGCAACCAAAACTTCAATCTTCCTATTGTCACATTCTTCTGTCAGCCTTGGATCCACAATTTCCTTCATCCATGTTTCCAGTGGAACTCCTGTTCTCGTCCTCTCTCTCCCAAGGAGTGAACCTTTTGCTCTCATTCTCATCACCACCCTCGGTATTTGCAAGCCATCCTATTGGACTCCTCCCAGTCACCAGTTCCAACAAAACAATTCCATAACTGTACACGTCTACTTTGGAGGTGATTGGCATATTGTAAACCCATTCAGGAGCCATGTAGCCTCTTGTTCCTCTGATTCTTGAGAAGCTTGAATCTAGGCCCTCTCTCTTGAGTATCTTCGACAGTCCAAAATCCGCCACCTTTGGTTGGTACATGGAATCAAGGAGAATGTTTTGTGGCTTCACATCACAATGAAGAACCCATTCCAAGCACTCTTCGTGAAGATAAGCAAGTCCCCTAGCCGACCCTACCGCAATTTCGAACCTCTTGGACCAATCAAGTTCAGTTGGAGAAGACAAATTTTCCGCTAGGGAACCATGTTCCATGAATTCGTAGATTAAAAGCCGGTGCTTTCCTTCTGCGCAGTATCCCCACATGTCAATCAAATTCATGTGGTTAAGATTTCCTAGAGTGCTCACCTCTGCCAGAAACTCATTCTCTCCTTGGTTAGCCTCATGCAGCTGCTTGACCGCTGCAACCCTGCAATCTGACAACACGGCCTTGAATACAATTCCTCCACTTCCTCTTCCAATTTCTTTACTGAAATTCCATGTTGCCTTCTTTAGCTCATCGTACGTGAATCGTCTGAACCCAGTCGGCCCAGTGTGGCATCCATTAATGTGAGCTCCATCTTTCTCTGGGCGGTTTCTATATAACAGGCAGCAAATTATGAGTACAAGTGTGGCCTCCATTCCAGCTGTTGCCCCAACAAAAACGAGCAAAATCTTGATTGCCCAACTCCGATTTGTTTTTACATAAGTCCTTGGTAGCAAAACTTCTTTGCCTGGACATTGCAGAGGGGCATACTCTATTTTGGTATTTTGTAAGAGGAGAGACTGGATTTTGGGACCCTGAAGTAGATGTCCCCAGTAACACTGGGTGAATGTCGGCCATTTAACAGTTTCAACTTGGGAAACATACAGAGTCGTTATACCGTATACCCAAGCAATTGCACATACCCAAGCATAGTTTCTTGCACTCTTCAAGAGTGCAATTCTTATACAAATCTTTCTCGTACCCATAAAAATCGGCATGTGGTAACTTGATGAATTCGGTTTCGATTTTGCTGTCACAGAAGCTGCTGAATTTAGGCTTGCATCCTTGAGTCCAGTCCGAAAGGCTTTCCCTTGCATGTCCGGGAGCACAAATGCAACTTCTTCCGTCCTTAGGGTGGTATGTACACATACTATTAGGTCCACAAATGCCATGAATTGCGCATGGTTCAGATTTGGCTTGCCATGAAACTGTCCACTCCTCTCCTTCCGATTGACTATATACTCGAACATTACCATCATGATCGACCATCAATCTTCTCTGAATTTTGCACCATAATCGGATGTTAAGAATTTGAAATCATCAGATGAAGTGAGATTCCCGTAGGGATCAAGCATTGCAACTCTACTGTCATTATAAGTTGTTCTTCCAGCTTGCCAACTACTAAGCCAGGGATCTGGCCAATAGACACTGGTAATCTTGGGGCCATCAAAGAGAAGTCGAAGAAGGTTATCGTTGTCAAAATAAAGCTTGTAATAGCCAGAAGAAAAGTTGTTCTTGCTTCGAGAGGAAACGAGCGGGGTGTTCCTAGTGAGCTTTTGTAGTGGAAGAAGCGTGTTGGTCGGCGAGTCAAAGCTTTGCCATGAAATAATGTGCTGCTTGTCACGAAGGACAAGATTGCCCGTATCAAGGAGTTGCAGCAACTTCCTGATGACCCGGAGGGTGACTCGGTCCTTGTGGCCCAAACAACTGTCCGACCAGCATCGATCAGTACAAGGTTACCCTTCTTTCTTAAAGAAAGCTTTGAGGATCTTCCGTTGATGGGCCGGTCACGGTTTGCCATCCAAACTACAGCGCAGTTGTGGATACTACAAGAGGGTTTGCTGAACCATATGGCAAAACAATAAGCGTTTTCTCCAACTGGATAAAAGCCCGCGGAAAAAGCACCGTCTTCTGACGTGAGAATATCGTCCGGTTTATCAACTGAAAGGGAGGAGCCTTCACGCAAAGTAAGACGAACTGAAGATGTAAGTGAAAAGGATAAGACCAGTGTGAAACATAGCAAGAGAAGAGGGTTTCTCATGGCATGCATGGGATTTCAGGTGATCTCTAAGGTGCTATTACCCCCGTAAGGCGTGTTACCAAATTCCACTTTGCTATATAAGAGTTGGTGAGGTTGGAACTGACTGGCACTCGTTAAAAAGAAAACACATAAAAGGACGAAAATGTATCGGTGGTTCGTTTCGTGTTTCACGAGAAAAAAAGAAAAGAAATCATACTTTGACCAATGACCGGTAACTTTCTCTTTCCTAAGCTATGACAATAACAGGACCGAGGAAAGAAATTACGTGGCCATGCATTGGAAATGCTATTGCAATGTCATCCTTTTAGAATATGTACTAATTGTTTTAATTAAAGAGCCTCGTCCAAAATTCTAAGTTATTAATAGGAGACGGAGCATATATATAATTGGTTCGGTCAAATTGAGTAATTGAAATCATAGTGAAGAAGATAAGTGTAATTGAAGGACTGGAAGCCACACATAAGCAAAATAAACCCGACATGTGAAGAATGCAAGAGTATGGCTATGATAAATTGTTAAAAAGTTCGACAAAAAAATAAATAAATAACATATGGTGGGAAATCATGCGTACATAAGGCATGGAGTCAATCTCAGTAGTCAAGTAACATAGGATAATATTTTGACAACCTTGACTATTAAAATTTTAATTCGGAATCACCAATTTTCTTGATGTCGACAAATCTAAAAGCTTTGAATGAATTAGCACCTTATTGTATTTAAATGATTTCACTTTAAGTTTTGCACTTTTGACAGGCGAGTCCATTTCAGGACGACCGTGGAGGACTTGGAAACTAGTTACGATGGATTGGCTGGCGGGCCCAACGACCATAGGGATAGGAAGGCGCATCTTTGGAGCATTAATAGCTTAATTATCTACAATTTGCTATTGATTACCGCTAAAAGTACACGCAATATTAGGAAAACAAATGACAAAGATGCTGAAGAGATGGACATCTTGATCGTGCTAAGAACCCTACAACAGCAGTGATATCAGTCTATGTTACACTATCTTATCTGTGGGAAAAAAGAATTTATTATAAAGATAATTAGTGTACAAATATTTACTAAAATCATATGGAGAGGAATAGGACGATAAAGAAGTTTTGGGAAATAAATAATAACAAATGCACGATCCATCTAGAGAAAAAGCCAAGGAAGCTTCCCTCAGATCCACTTGTGTATGTTATGATACTCGATAATTAGTTATTTTTCCGATATGTAATTTTTTCCTCTTAGAGAAATTGATTTCCTCTTTACGTGCAGGAGAAGTCATTTTTTCCGATTTGGTTTGCGCTTATTAGTCAACATAAAAACTTGTTTCTATTCAGCGCATATTTTCTGTCATTCAAGCACCAAAAAGTTAGAAAGTATATTTTTGAAAATATTTTCCTTCAAACAAAATGATTCTTAACTTCTAGTAAATAACCATGATCAAAGATGACATCAATTTCATAGAACAGGAAAAAGTAAGGGTGTCTAGTGATTATCCGAGTAATTTTTTAATTTTTTTATCCTTTATATAAGAGTCTCCTAGTGATTGGTTCAAAAGTAGGTTTATTACTGCATTTATGAGAAGATGAAGCTAGTGAAATTTCATATGCAGTGGTGGAATAACCTATTCAAAGGTTGGCATGTCATTGTGGACCGATGCAAAAGCGATGCAAGCTATACTAAATTGACTCCTAAAGCCAATTTACAGCGGTGGAATAACCTCTTTTGAGGTTGGCATGCCATTATGGATTGATGCAAAAGCAATGCCAGCCATACTAAATTGACTCCTAAATCCGATTTAATAAGAGTGGTGGATTGAAAACGAGCTTTTAAACAAGTCAGGCTAAATTTATCACCCGATAACAAGTTTTGATATTATCACTTGTTAGACAAATTGTCAGGCTAAATTCATCACCGGATAACAAGTTTTGATATTATCACTTGTTATACAAACTTGATAAATTTGTCTTTGATTAACATTTCTCAAAAAGTTATTAGGGGGAAGAATTCTCATTGCAAGCATTCTTAAGATATTTCTCGGTGTGATGTAGTCGATCAAGACCCAAATTTTAGTGAGATGGTCTACTATGGGAAAGCTCGCGCATAGAAAGGCAGAGATCGGTTAGATTATAATTTTGCGCATATGGAACTGATTAATTAGAAGAAGGTCTAGCATCAGTAGCAAAAACTAAAATGAGTAGTTCATCTTTATGACTAGGCAAGTCAAAAACAAACAGAATTTTCCAAGTTGGACGTGTCGTCAGTATTTTGGACGGGATCTCGAGCCTGTTTCGAAACCCGTTTAGTTCTTACTAACGTCAGGATGGATCGGAATTACGATCAAACACGACCTCCTTTGAACGCTACTCAAGCTTTTCCCCTACACCGATTTCTAAGTCACGCTGATCTCCTCCTTACTTATAGAAAATGAGCAAGGACATAAAAGTGTCTACAGCTTCTCCGAAGGTGCTTAAAAGAGAGGAAGGACGACGTAAAGAAAACGCAAAATGAATGACTACCTGAATTTTCCGGGACACCAACCTAGAAGCAAATGCCCATCGAAGAAGATTGAAGAAAGTGGAAAAACGTTGCCTTCAACTCTCTCTCTCTCTCTCTCTCTCTCTCTCTCTCTCTCTCTCTCTTTCCGTGTGGGAATCTGGTTGGTTTCTTTTTTCCCTTTAAATACGCACAACCAATATTGTACATGTGGCACCATCGACTTGGTGGGACATCGACTTGACAGCGTGGCCCGAGTCAAGTCTCTTCCCAGGTGCAAAAGAGGAACTCACTTACACCGAAGGGAGGAATCTGACGTGCTTGACGAGCGAGTCTCCATTTGAGGACCAAATCCATGCATGGACAAAAGAAGGAAATTTTACAAAACTCTCCCCAGTCTGGAGAGATTTGGAGGCAATGTACATTTTTCTCAAACGTTAATGTTACTCAATACCACACGACTTTTAATTTTCGTATAGCTATTAACCTTCCGCTATATTTTCATTAGCATGGTAGTGAAGATGTCCTTATGATATTTTAAAGATGATAAAATAATCAACACTCAGTAATGTGTATTTTAGTATGTAGAACGAACATCTTCTTTCACAAGTCATATGCAAGTAGTGTTACCAAAACCTAAATTTTCATTCATAAGTCATTCGTACATTCCATGCAAATTACGAACCAAGTTCTGATCAACAACCCTTGACTAAAAACATGGATTTTACTTAATCCTGCACTCACTTTTCTTGCTGCATTCCTTCTGCATTTACAAGCTAGAGACATTTTAGCTTGTTGATACCTAAGTTTCCCTTCTCATAAGCCATTCATGCATTTATAAAAATTAGGGATCGAATTTGCCGATAACAGCAGTTCAACTCCTAAGCCAAAACCACAATCCCGCGCCTCTTAAACCCACATTTCTTACTACCTATGTTAGGAATTGGGGACCGCTCTTAATAACTTAGACATCATATTTGCCAAGGATCATGAAATTTCACCTCTAACAAAAAAAAAAAAAAATCCATTGCATTTAGGAACTACAAGTATCGTAGTTTTAGGACTTTGAACCATACCGCTAAATTTAAATTGATATGATCACTAAATGTGACATTCTGAATTTTCGACCCGTCTCGATAAAATGAAATGGGCTTTTCACCGGCACCTATAGTCATTTTTTCCAGAGCTAATCACTCACGAATTAACTAACCTATTGAGTGAAGCCGTTAAGGGATATAATCGCGATAAAATCCCTAAAAGCTACCCGGTGGATTAGATTGTACTAAAATCGCGTCCGGTTGATTTTAACCACAAAATTAAACTCGGTTTCGAGAATTGAACGTTCGAACGTGTCACAATTTATCTTTAGGACATCGTCTCATATTTTGAGAAATTTTCGTCAAGCCCGGAAATTTGCGAAAAAATCAAATTGGATAAAGATGATTTTTGGAAATTTGGATGAGCACCTTAATTGGCAATTTTGGTTGCCAATTTGAGTTGTTTTGTGGAGAAAATGGTGGAAATTCGTATGGTAGCTTCAAGGGATGAATTGGACATCAAATTGAATTAATCGGTGAGGATTTGGGAAAAAATCAAGGGAAATTCGTAGGGGCTATCGGGTTGCTATTTTTGGCCTTCAATTTGGCTTGTTGGTAAAGCTTTTGAGGGAAAATCACCATTGGTTGCTGTCTTGACTTGGGAGGGTAGAAGACTTTGAGGCCAAACACACTCAAGTGCTAGATATTTCAAGGGGAAGCCCATTGGCTACGGCATGGACTTGCATGCCCCTTATCCCTCTCTCTCTTCCCTCTCTCCTCCCCCTTAGTGTGCGCATATTCCCCCATTCCAGCAAAACCAACATCAACTTATTCTTTTTTTCTTCACTTCATCTTCTTCATCTCCATTTTCTTGCTGCAAAACAAATCCAGCAACCAACCACTAAAAAACCAGCCCAAGGCCAGCACTAAACCAGCCACCAAGCGAACACCGCCACCCCCGTCCACATCTCTGTCCTCTCTGAGCCCGTTGGTCCAACTCGCCCATTCACTAGTTTGGCCGCTCGACTAGCAGTTCCGATTGAACCGTTTGCAAGCCACCATCGTCCGCGGCCCCGTCCATCCCTACAGCCTTCCGCCACCAACCCAAGCCAAACCAACCAACTTCTCCTTGATAGAAAAACCAGTTTTCTAGCTCAAGTTGTGAGCTTGTGGGTTGTTTTCAGCCCATTCCGGGCTCCTTTGGGCTGTTGTAGACACGAGATCTTATCGCCGTCGCGCCATCGCCGTGAACTGTTGGCTCGCTAATTTTGTAAGTTAACTCCTCATTCTTGATTATGTTATTAATTGCACTTAGGGGGTTAGATCAGTGTTAATTAGTTTAGTTAAATTATTATTAAGTAATATTAACCTTAAGATGGATTAGTGTTAATCTAGTTTGGTTATATTAGCCTTAAGATGGATTAGTATTGATCTAGTTTGTTGGATTAGCACTAATGAGGGTGGTTTAGGCTAATCTGGTGGATTTCTCTCGGATCTGGTCACTAGACCCTCACCGTTTGCTATTTTTATGGGGAAAAATGTGCTACAATTTTGAAGTTACTTCATTCCTGAAAAACGTTCTAGACATTTTTAGTTATGACTCATATTTTACTCAAGATTTTAGGGATTCAAAAGAATAAGATTTCAATTTTGTTAAAAACAAAGCGAACCTCTGTTTGTGTTGGAACCAGATGACCTTTTTGGTGTTCATTGGATTTTTATCAATTCTTAGAGTTCGAATTTCAAAAGAGTTCCTTCACAAAAGTTGTTTGTCACATCTTGTAATTTAATATAGTTAAATTTTAGATCAAATGGACAAGTTTTGGATCTCAAATCAAACTAATATTAGAAGACGGGCTTTCTAGATACGAACACAGTTTTGTAACGGTTTGAGCGATTTACTACTCTTAATCTAGAAAGATATGGGCTAAGGTGTCTTCATGAAAAGTATTCATTTATGTGTTATTTACAACATATTCAAGTTTGAGAATTTTTGAACTCGTTTGATGAGGTTTCTTGAATTAAACTTGGAGACGTGTGAGTAGTCTCGATTTCGTCGATTAGGGCGATTGTAGTTTTGTGGTTGTTCTTGGTATCTAGCTTGCTATATAATATATATTTGGTGATGTGGTTGACTTTCGGCATGCTTAGAGATTTTGTTTGATAATATGCGAAATTGATTGCTAAATTATGCAATTAAGAGATTATGTGATGACTATTAAAAGATGATGTGTTGTGTTAAGGAAATCAAATCTGTTATGAACCAGTATAGGACTAAGTACTACATGACAACAAAATTTCATGTAAGTCACCTCTAGAGCCTTGTAGTTAAGGGTTAAGTGCTACATGGCGACTTGAGTCACATGGGAGCCACCTCTAGGGCCTTGCACTACTATCATGTGAAGTAAAAGGCTAAGTGCTACAAGATAATCTAACTTCGTGGGAGCCACTTCTAGAGCCTTGTACTATTGATATGTGTGGTTAAGGGCTAAGTGCTACACGATAATGTAAGTTCGTGGGAACCACTTCTAGGGCCTTGAGTTTAGATATTGAGCGTGAAATGAAACATCAATATGAGATAATTGCGCCTAATTATGGGGCAAAATTATGTGGTACGAAATGGAACGTGTCATAATGGTTTTGCCTTATAATAGAGCATTGTGTGATTATTTGAGAATGAAATGAAGTGTACTGGTTATTAAATACATTTGCTGTGTGCATATGATTTATGTGATGAGCTAAGGTACAAGGAGATGCTGAGGTGAGGTAAGTCTTATATGGTGCATGTTTAGGCTGCCTTTAGGTGAATTCGTCTTAGTCGGGCTTTAGGGTATTGACTCGCTGAGATTTATTCGCATCCCGTCATGGTTAAACATTTTCAAGTCCCTTGTGTGGAGAACCCAAAGTCCGAGGCTAAAAGATTCGGAACGTAGGTGGCTTAATAGTTTTTTTTTTTTTGGGCAGAGACTAATGTATATAGACTTGTAGGTTTAACTGGTTATGTATATAAAGTGTGTTTTATGAAAAATGTGTTGACATGTGTTTTAATATCTCTATATTGATTGGTGTTTGGAGTTTATTTAATTCGCTTCCGCATGTGCATAACATGAATGGGTTAATGACGTGTTCGAGAACATCGCAAATTCTATCGACCATCGAGGGATGTTTGAGCGCTCAAGGTTCGGGCGTGATACTAAAGCTCTTGAATTGATTAATTTCATAAGTGAATTAAACCCTTTTGACCTTTTAGTTTTATTGTCGTTTCATGCACTCTCTAAACACTCATTTAATCTCCATTTCTTGCATCACTTCTTGTCACAATCCTCTTGAACAGACTATCTAAGTATAAGATTATCACCCGGATATGAGTTTGATAGATTACCAAGTAGAAATTGAATGATCCCTCTTGCGATGTGATGCTTAATTTTGGAATGCTTAATTTTGGCATAGGCTTTTTCAAATCCCACCGTACACAACTTAGTTTCTTCATTTAATTTATTCATTGGATAATAAGTTTATGAGCCATCACTAGTCTATTATGGGCCAATAAGGAGTCAAGAAAGACATGGGAACCTAACTTCCTGCGAACTAAAGATTTCGAGTCCGGGGATGTAGTAACCTAAATTTTACCCAAACTCCCATTATTGGTAGGGGTGAGTGTTGTTGAAATATCTTCAAATAATTTTGATGATGTCCAAATTACCCTTAGTATAATGGTTACTATGATATACACAAATGTTTATTATAAAGGACCAAGCAAGATCCATGGTATGATCAAATAGACAAAAATTGCATTATGTTGTGATACGAATTTCCCACGAATAGTACCAATGGACTCAAAGATCAGCTGATGCCGATATCTATGACAATGATATCAATATCGAGTCATTGGTTGTCACGTCCCGAATCTTGAGCATGCACACATTCCCCAGCGGTCGATTAAATTTGCGACGTACCCAAAACACGTCGCCGACCCATTCATTTTAAGCACATGCGAAACGAACTCATAATTACCCAACCAACAAACGAACACTTGGGATGGTAAAAGTATGATAGCCAATTAACACAAACCAGGTTAACCTACAAGTCTATACACACTAGTCTATTTCGAAAAAGAAACTATTAAGCCACCTACACTCTAAACCCTTCAGCCTCGGGCTCTAGGTTCTTCACACTAGGAACCTAAAAATATTTTAAATCACGACAGTGTGTGAATAAATCTCAGCGAGTCAATACCCTAAACCCCGATTAGAACAAGAATTCACCTAGAGTTATCCTAAACATGCACCACATAGGACTTATCTCGTCTTAGCACCTTCCTGCATATTAGTGCATCACATATATCATATTCATACAGTAAATGCATTTAATAACTGGAACACCCCATATCACTCATTAAATAATTATAGGGATCCCGATTATAAGGCCAAATTGTTATGACATGTCCCATTATGTGCTACACAATTTCAATTACTGGGATTCGCAGTGGCCACTCTTCCAACATGGAATGGGGAGGTGAGGGTTCAAATCCCCACCTTCTCGGGGGGATGGGGTGGGGACGCGTAAGTTTGAGTGGGTTTCGACTCCCACGCCCTGCAAGAGGCAGGGCAAAAGTTTGAGTGAGTGTAGAGTAGGAATAGAATAGGATTGACAAAAAAAAAAGAATTTCAATTACTCAAGCGTATTCCAATTATTTATGACCCAACAACCACGGCACCCCACTAAGGAGCTTCTTTCCAGAATTCATCCGTGAATGACAACGTCTAGCGTTCTCCGCTTAAATGGCACTCCGCTGAGAAACTTTGTTCCGAAATCTATTCGCGAACGGCAACGTCTAGCATCCTCTGCCTAGACGACATTCCACTGAGGAGTTTCGTTTTCAAACCCCTTCACGAACGGCAACATCTAGCATCCTCCGTCTAGATAGAATTCCATTGAGGAGCTTTGTCCCACGTAAACGCCTCAAAACGGTTTCCACTTAGTGACCACACACACACATCCATACTTGGCCAAGAATACTGTACTTTGCACTCAAATACTTTCATTTCAAATAATAGACTTGGCCAATTTTTTGCATTAAAAATACCTAGTAAAATAATTGTGCGTGGTCACATAATCAAATCAAACCATAAAGCATGGTACCCTCTCATTTCAAAATTCCACGATTTCATATACTATATAAACATTTTTGGTGTAAAAATCAACATCTGGTATTTTTCTATTTAAATACCAAAATCCAGTCTTTGCAATAATAGTCCATAACAACAACCAAGTATCTAATTGCACAATTAAGCAATCAATTTCACATATTACCAAGCATAATCTCTAAGCATACCAAAGGTCAACCACATCACCAAATATGCATTGCCCAGCAAGCACAACATCAAGAACAATCACAAAAGCACTACCGGTCCTAATTGGCAAAAACTAGTATACTCGCACGTCACCAAGTTTAAATCCAGAAACCTAACCAAACAAGTTCAAAAAATTCTCAAACTTGAATATGTTATAAATGACACATAAAAGAAATTTTTCATGCAGACACCTTAACTTATATCCTTCTAGATTAAGAGCAGTAAATCACTCAAGCCATTACAAAAACTATGTCCGTTTTCAGAAATTCTGTTTTCCAAAATCGATTTGGTTCAAGATCTAAAACATGTCCGTTTGATCTAAAAGTTGACTTTACTAAACTAAAAGATGTAATGAACAATTTTTATGAAGAAATCATTTCAAAATCGAACCCTAAGAGTTAATAAAAAACCTTTGAACACCAAAAGGTCACAAATTCCAGTCAAGTCCGAGATTTTATTTTGCAAATGACGAAGCTAAAATCTTATTCTTTTAAATCTCTAAAATTTTGGGTAAAATATATATTATATTTAAAGATGTCTAAAACATTTCTCAAGAAGAAAGCAACCTCAAAATTGTAGCACATTTCCATCCACGAAAATAAAATATCGCGAGGTCCAGTGAACTTATCCAAGGAGAAATTCACTAAACCAAATTAAACCACCCTCATTAGTGAGATCCAACCAATTAGATAAACACTAATCCATATTAAGGTTAATCTAACCAAGCTAGATTAATACTAATCCACCTAACTAAGTGCAATTAACTTCATGATCCAATATTAGAACATTAACTCACCGAATTAGCAACCTAATGGATTCACGACGATGGTGGCGCGATGGCGGTGAAATCCCGTCTACGGCGATTCCAAAGGAGGTTCGAAAGGGGTTGAAAATAGCCTTGCAAGCTCACTTCTTGTTGGCTTTAATTTTGAGTTGCTGGTCTCTATTCAATTCGTAGGGCTGGTCTCAACGGCTATTGGCATTTGAACTGGATGGTGCGATGAGGTTGGCGTGAGGTGGTGTTGTGCTGGTGGTGGTTGTGACAGGATGGAGTTGCTGGCATGAGGAGGAATGGTGGCAAGAAATGGAGATGGTGTGAAGGTAGAGAGCTGCTAGACGTGAGGGAAGAGGGTGATGATAGAAAGTGGATGATGGTGCGATGACGTGAAGGGATGAGCTAGCGGGAAGTTGGACTTTGGTGATGGGATGAGGCGTGTGGATGGATGATGCTTGTGGGATGAAGAAGGCGGCGGTAGAAGGAGAAGGAGAAGCAGCGTGAGGGAGAAGGGTTGATTCAAGTAAAAAGAGAAGGAGAGTGGGAGCTTGGAGGGGAAAATGGGCTGGCTGCTAAACAAGAAAAGAAAGAGATGAGGAAGAAAGAAATTCGAGGTGAAGCAGGGGATGTGTACACCAAGGGGGAGGAGAGAGGGAAGAGAGAGGGACAAGGGCCATGAAAGTCTTGGCTTGGGGCAATGAGGTTTCATGCAAAATATTAGGTAATGAGTGATTTCCCCCTAAAGTCTTAAGCCATCAAAAGTCAAGGCATGCACCAATGGCTATTTTTTTCTCATTTTCTTCACCATTTAACTTCATTTTAGTGCCCAAAACCCCACATAGTAACCCAGCCCCTACAGAATTTCTTCATTTTCCTCTTCAATTCCTCACTAAATCAACTCAATTTGAAGGCCAAAAATCCCAAGGAGGCTGCCTACAAAATTTCCTTCAACTCTTCACATCGCAACTCAAATAGGTGGTCAAAATTCCCACTAAAGGTATCCCTTCGAATTTCCTTGATTTACTTTGCCAATTTTGATTTTTCTGCCAAAATTCGGGCTCGACATTTATTTTCCTACAAGATGAGATGAGATATTAAAAATAAATCATGACACGCTTGAACGTTCAATTCTCGAGCGGGATTCCCGATTTATTAGTTAAAAAATCAACGAGCGATTTTAGGACAATCTAACCAATAGGGTAGCTTTTAGGGATTTTATCGCGATTATATCCTTAAACATTTACGCAATATGTTAGATGAGTGATAAGTAGGGATGGCAAATGGGTGGGTTGGGTCAAAAATGGGTGACAGTATTTGATTCGTTTAGCAAGTCTTGACGATATTAGCATAGTGTAAATCAAGTGGCCCATGCAGGCCCATGCCGATGGAGACAGGTATTGTTAAAACGCAGTAATATTCTAGAAAAACTCACTTCCACTATAAGCTAATTGGATTAAAACTTCAAATTAAATTAAAATAGTAAATAAAATAAAATGAAAAAAGTTAAAAAAAAAAAACATATAAATTGAAATATTTATTAAAAAAAATTAAACTATGCACATGATTCTCTAATTTGAAGTGAACAAACCATTGAATAACTAAAAACTGTAACATGAAATTTTTTAACTAAACCTAAAAAAGCTCATTTTTATGATTTTTTATTAAAAAAAAGTATTGTTAAAACATTTTTATGCAATACAAACTTTTAAAAAAAATTTATGCAATACAAATTTAATGCAAAATTTTTATAATTCTTTTAAATATAAATTTTAATTATTTTTATTTTTCAAAAATATAATTTTTATAATTTATATTTTTTAATATAATTTTTAATTTTAATAATTATTTCTTCTTTTTATCTTTTCTCTTATCTTTTTTCTTCTTCAAATAGGCCGTTGACCACGACGACAGCCCGGTGACAGCCACGAGCAAGATTGAGCTCGCCGGCGTGGGCGGGGCTCGATCTCGCCCGTCGGCGAGCCCTCGGCTCGATCAAGCCCCGCCACGCCGACAAGCCCAGGCCTCGCCAGTCGTTGGCAAGACTCAAGCTTCGCTGGCATCGAGCCTTGCCGGATACGGCAGAGCTTGGCCTCGTACGGCTTTGTCACCCCGGCAAGCGGCCGACTATCCCCCTGTCACCGCCAATTAAGGAAGGAAGAAAGAAAAAAATTGAAATATGAAAAATAATTATAATTTTGATTTAAAAAAAAAACATTTTTATTAAAAAAGGCTATGGGTTTAAAAGTTGATTTCTTAATAACCTATTTAGACCATTTTTTTTTCTTTTTGTGTTTTACTTTCTTAGACCAATTTATGACTCACATTTAACTTTCACTTTACCCATTTATGACCTATATTTAATTTACGGTTAACCCATTTATGACCCACATTTAACTTTCACTTAACTCATATATGACCCATTTAACTAAAAATGGGTCATAATATGGGTTTATGGCATTTGCCAAGTATAGTAATCAATTCGAAAAATGACTATAGGCGCGTAAGTGAAAAGCCCCATTTCATTTTATTGAGATGGGGTCGAAATTCCCAGGATATCACATTAGTGCTATGGTAACAATGTACATGTTGATAATGTTTGTTGATTCAGTTAATATAGCCATTGTACTTATGGATTCGCACAATAGCAAAATTCAAGTGGAAACAATAATCAAGTAATTAGATAGTTTGATAGGTTTGTCAGAGATTGCAATAAAAGGATAGCAAATATGCTATTTTTGGGTAGCATGCAAATGTTTTGGACAAAGGATTGTATGGGCAGCATTATCTCGGAAAATAGCTCAACGGTAACTTTGACAGCTCTTTGCTTCTCTAGTCTACTCCAATGAATAGATTAAATATGGTTAAAAAGAAGATCATAGATACCAAATGTGTGTGTGTGTGTGTGTGTGTGAGAGAGAGAGAGAGAGAGAGAGAGAGAGAGAGAGAGCTACATACCTCGAGATTTGGAAATTTGCTTCTAGCTATTCTTAGCGATAAGCTGTTGTTTGGTGTTTCACCGAGTAATATATTTGTGATGTCTAAGTAGTCTAGTGTCACACCCTAATCCTCGACGCGTGCATATCCCTTGGTGGTCAATTTAAATGTCTGACGTCTCGGGTCGCATTCTTGACCCGGTGATTTTAATGCGCATGCGGGAAGTGTATAAATAAATCTCCAGACAACAGAAAAATGGGATAAAAAAGCAGGACCACAAAAGCATAACCAAACCACACACCTTTATACACAATTGACTAGTTTAATTACAATACTAGTCTATACATAGGAATCTACAAAAGATTGGTCCTCAAAACAAAGCTGTCTCTTGATCAACTAGTCGGACTCATTCGCCGACTCTTCTGTCTCCACGAACTCAGGGGCTTCGGGTCCTCCACCACACCATCGAGAGGGTTAGTTGCATCCTCGTCTAGAGTAGCATCAACTACCACATCATGGAGTTCAAAACTCCTAAGGGGACCCACCCGAATTCATTGGGTTCATAACGAAACCATGCTCTACGAATCGAAGAGGCACCCTATGGTAGGTCATCTTCAACCTAGCCGGTGGTCACTACCGGCTCATAGACCTAGTGACTTTCGTGGTCGGGGTAACTAAGAACCCGCTCGGTAACCCTCATGGGCCAGCCAAAACACTTTGGAGGAGCGGCCATCTAAGGACTAGAAAAGGTTGAGCCACGACGAGGTGAGACAATGTCTCGGTAAGTTCGCTCACAAATTCCATTAAGAAGGAAATACACTAAAAGCGAGTCTAGCTGTACACACAAGACGGATGACTTACCTTATCTCGGTTCCTTCCTGAAGTTAGTATAATTCATATACTCAATCAATCAATTCAAACCAATTCATTGATTAGCTCGGTCAATCAATTTAATTGAGCACGATCAATCTAGTCCATACTATCTATCAATTCAATATGAACACTTTGCTCACACAAGCTGAAATAGGTAGTCATAACTCTCATAATTTGATATAGATAGATAGTAGCTCACCTGCAACTAATAAATAGATTGTGCTCCCACAAGCTAATGCTTGATCATAGCTCACACAAGCGATAAGATATATGGCTCTCACAAACCGGCGTATCAAAACACTTAGGCTGATACTGATATACTACTCTCAAGGCGACATGCAAATATACTCCTCATAGGTGATATATCAAGCGCACATAGGCGAGATATATTCTTTGGCATGCAAAGGGAGCTCTCACAAGCTAACGATCACGCCTGCTCTCTGGCGACGTGCAATATTTTTTCTTTCAAAAAATCTCACTATTCACATAGTCCACACAAACAATCTTGGCGTTAAAAGCCAACGCGGTATTTTACACAATTAAAATGCGAAATTCCACACTTTTGGAATAAATCACCAAAATCACCAATTTCACTTAACAATGAATTAAATAAACCAAGCATACATTTGAAATCAACACGAAATTCCGGTCATGAGGCTATTCTAGTATAATTTTTAGAAAATAATAAATAATTAAATAATTATCAAAAAATTAATTAAATAAATACAATTAAATGCCAAAAATAGAAACTTAGGCCAGTAATGCCTAATTAAACACGAGACGAGCTCAAAAAATCACCCGAACCAATCTAGATAAATAATATGATCTATCTAGTCCCCTAATTAAGTCGTTCTAACCACCTAACATGCATAAATGAATAATTAAATTGCTAATCCATTCTAACTAATCACCTAATCCAAACTTAGCCTAAAATAATCAACCATTAAGCATCATTAACTTCCTAAGCAAAGTTTAGTGAGTAAACTCACTTGTTTTACGGTCGGTGAGTCCGCCAGCTGGTGGCGACAAACTACGAAGCTTTGTGACACTCGACGAGGCGGAAGCGGCCCAAAACAAACCTTGAAGTTGACGGCCCACTGCTTTGGATTTCGGTTATGTCTAAGAACTTAGAAAATAGTTGGGCAGTCAACTAGAAAGGTAGAAATAACACGGGACGAGGTGGGGGGCTGCGGTGATGAATGGCGGCGGACAACGACGGGGCGTGACGAGGCTCGGGTGACCTCGGCGTGGCCTAAGGAGGCTCGGGAGGAGCGACATGGCGACGGAACAAGCGGGACGACGCGGTAGGGTGTGGGCTCGCACGAGGGGCGCAGCACGTGCGGCGGCGGCGGCAACTATCCGGCGGCGTGCAACAGCGGGAGGCGACTAGCTCGGTTTTTCAGCAACTTTGGGAGCTCAAAATGGCCTCCTAATGGAGAAAGCACTCTACTAAAAAAAAGAAGAAGAAGACAGCTCGAGTGGGAGGGACCTCTTGGCCAGTCTTATCCTCATCCATCTCTCTTCTCCCCTTGGCGAGGCCCGGACATGGGCTAGCTTCCTTAGCCTTTGTAGCCAAACAAACTTCCATAGAAGCTTCCTTGATGCCTAAATATTGCACATCATGGGGGCTACGAATTTGTAACATTTTTCCCTAATTGAGCTCAATTCTTCTTCGATTGGATTGATTCGGCCCCCATAAATTTCACCAAGATATCCACACTTCAATTCACATTTTTCATTGCCAATAGAACCAGCTTGTATCCCAAAACGAGATAAAAAACGATTCCCTGAATTTTCCCATCAACGGCCTATATTGAAATTTCCCCAAAATCTCAATTTGTAGAAAAATCTTCGGAGGATGAGTCGTGGTCCTCAATCATCGTGTATGTGAAGGCTTTCAATTTCTAAAATCAGATTCAAATTCGTGGTTAATTTCAATCGCGCGATTTAAACGTAACCTAGTCTACTAGGTAGCTTTTTTAGAAATTTTAATGTAATTGACCCGTGGTCGATTATTTTCGACCACATTATCCATCTTCGTACACATTGGCGACTCTCGGTTGTCGTGAAAATCTCAAGGTTTCAAATGCGGACACAGGCTACCAAAACGATAGAAAAAAAATCAATCTAGTGCCGATTGACGAGAATTTTACAATTATGTGACTTAATCACATGGCTTAGTCGAATCGACTTATCTCCGGTCTCTAATCGATTTTTAACTATAATGACCATTGCAGGCTAGCACGGTGAAGTAGACGATACCTAGTCAAATTCTCAAGTTTATTGCATTATAATCCCTTAACAACTTCTACGAGATAGACTAGTTATCTTGTGAGTGATTAGCTCGGAGGATAGAACTATAGGTGTGTCGATGACAAGCCCGATTCATTCAATGGAAAACAGAATCTAAAATTCAGGATGTCACATCTAGACTACGTGTACAAGAGTAAGAGCAACAACTAAGTCCCGGTAGTGCAATCTTAGTGCTTACTTATTGTAACTTTTTGAGCAAATTACTAGGGAAATCTAGCTTGGCTTGTGTTTGTCAGTTTGAACAATAGACATAAGCTTGAGGATATAGTCAAATCACTATATATAGTTATGCACTACTATTTCACTCTTTTTACTCTCATAAGCACGCATTATGATCACGAGCATTGAAACATCACATTAACATGATCTTTACTTAACATCAACTAATTTTCGTAAAAGATTGTCAAGTTTTCTAAAACAACCTATTCATCTTCCCTCTAGGTTGTATTGTTAGCCTCCAATGGTGAGCACCGGTCCAATTTTAAAATTGGATTGGACCAAACGGTTTTGGGCTATTCATGGTTCCATCCTTTTGATTCAGTTCCTTGAGGTGCAATTGGACCGAACTAACATTGTTCAACACCTTAAATTTTGTTTTTCTTTATCAAACAACCCTAACCCTAATTACGTTACAAATAATAACCAGAAACTAAGAAACACTCACTGACATGGGATCTCATATTTGAGCACTATTTTGTCTTAAAAAGTAAAAAGACAGCATATCTCCTTCCTTGCAAATTGAGTTGGATCTCACACTTGGGTTCCACTTTATTTTTCCAAGTGCTATACACAGGCAAGTATCCTACTTGAGGATAAAGTGAAAACACGCAAGATAGAGATTCACAGGGATAAAACATTCCCAAGCCCCTTTTGCGCAACGATTGAACATCAAAAACTGACAGAAGCCTAAGAGCATGCAATGAGCATCTTACATTACGAAAACGAAAGGTAACATGATGTTTCAAGTAATCATAAAAGAAATTACCTAAAGCTAGCGAGCTTGCAAACGGAAGTCTGCACCGGTGATGGACTTTTGGTCAGTCTTCTTGAAAATCCGAGCATCACTCAAATACAAGGCTTTCTTCATTTTTGAAGAAAAAGATTTGGGCAGCACTAAACAATTGAAACGTGAGGAACTTAACATGACATGCATGATTTAATCTAGTCTATATGAAATTGAATGTAACCTGGATGTATCATGACATGGTCGAAAATATCTGAATGATATAACATGCATGTTCTGATTTAATATGCATAATATAAATTCTTAAGCGCCATAATGGATTTTTTGGTCAAAACACTTCACAATA
Organism: Eucalyptus grandis; assembly: GCF_016545825.1. Lineage (NCBI taxonomy): Eukaryota > Viridiplantae > Streptophyta > Magnoliopsida > Myrtales > Myrtaceae > Eucalyptus > Eucalyptus grandis. Next base: position 32,720,698 of record NC_052617.1, read on the forward strand.
TTATTGAACCTCAAGAGTCTTTAAACAAAAAGCCCAACGAAGGGGCATCCGAACATAAAAGACTCCACAAAGATTGGGGAGGACAGGTCACCCATGAAGAAGGAAGGAATTTGAAAATAAGCCTACGCGACCCAATTGGCCACGTGACCGACATTTGACTTACAAATTATGGATCTGTCATCCCAAACTTCTTTTCTTCTTAAGTTTAAATTTCAAAACAAAATAAAAGAATAAGAGTGTATCTTAAACGATATATTTAATCAACCAATCTACTTAGCTAAGAATGAAATAAATGATGTAATTTAGTTAACAAAACTTATCAAACTAAGAATGAAATTGTGTATTATTTGCTTTAGTTTTGTTTTCATCACTTTTATAATCCAATTTAAAATTTTGATGTCAACAACTTAGCAGTTGATTGGTGTTTTCTTTAATTGGTTCTACTTCCGGTATTCACTAGGGGTGAGTATGTTTGATAAATTCAAGAAACTCAGCACTTGTGTGTGAAGGCTAATGGCTTCCCATAAGGGCTTAGTTTGTGCTATCCCAAGCCCATCAATTTACAACTTATGTTTCTAATTTTGAACCCGCAAGTTAATTTCAAATAGGGTTGCCACTAATCGATTTGTGGTAGATCGATTAGAAACCCAAATAATATATTAAGGAAATATTTTATTTTGCGCAATTAGAGAAATTATGATCCAAAAATTGATTATATTAGTTAATCATTAATACTCTTCCGTTACCTAATATTGTTTAAACATCGGGTAAAGCATTTATGCAACATTTTATACCAATCATGAATTTTTAGAATTCAATTCCTCACCAATTTAAGGAAATAGAAATCCATGCACCATAAAGGCGTAATTAGAATAAGTCAATACTTGCTTTCAAAAACTTAAACATGATTTCCTTTTTTGGACTTTTTTTTTCTCTTTTAAAGATTAACATATGCTTTAAAGAAAAACCACTCAAAGGCTTTTCTTTTTCTTTGTTTTCTTTTCTATTTTGGAAAAATGCAAATTATTTTTGGATTTTCTAATTTTGAAAAAAACTGTTTTTCATTATTAAAATGATAATATATAGTTATAAACATGGCGGTAATGAGCCTCAAAGCTACAAATTTACGAAAAATTCCACATCATTCTCTGAAAGTTTCTTGGATGCAACTTCAGATTTTTATCTTATGATTTCGATTACATCTCATTCCACAATCCATCAACTAGGTATTTTGTGGGCTATAATGCATGTCAGTGATGACCGTGTTATGAAAACAAAGAAAATATTTGTGCAAGAGTGAGATTCTAGAGTACCAAAATCCCGCTCCATTCGCCCGGCGACACTTGTTATCCGGGCTCCATTGTGCATCAGAAGCCTTACGTCGCTTGGGCCTCACCTCTTGCTCTCTTGATTTCAATTTCGAGACACACTCTCTCTCTATAACACCGAGAAGATAGCTTGTGTACGTGTGCGTTTGCGAAAGATCAAGCGGAGAAACAATTTCAAAACATGAAGGATCAATTCAGGTACCGTTTTGGTGGGAGCCCATCGATGGAGAAAATATTAGGTAGGAGCAGGATTCCAACGTGATTACATTGAACCACAGAGGCAATGGACAGCGGAAGTAACGGACAAGGTGGATGTGGAGGCAGCAGTGTGATTGGTCGAACGGCGGGCTCCACTGCGAGTCGAAATGGTTGCGGGAACGCGAAGGCAGAAAGAGCCGCCTGAAATTGAAATCAATTAAGAGAGGGAGAGGTGGTGGGGCCCGGGCAACCAAAGGCTTGCGACGCAATCTAAAAAGTAAAAAGTAAAAAGTGAAATTGAAATTAATTAAGAGAGGGAGAGGTGGGACCCATACAATAAAAAAAAAAAACTTGTGGTACAGTAAGATCCGGACGACATAATCGCTGGATGAATGGAGTGGGATTTTGACATGCTCGAATCCACTCTTATCCATATATTTTCTCGGCAGAACATGGATTTGCATTTGACAAAAAAAAAAGAAATCATTCAGGGGAAGATATAAGCATGTTTCATCAAAATAAAAGGTGAATCCTTATAATTCTAGCCATTCACGTAATAAACATGTGCATCAGCGGGGGAAAAATTGTTCAAAAATAAGTTTTGCTGCTTTGTAGATTAACATAAGGCCGTTATTGTAAAGTCAAATAAAATATTCATGGATAAATGAAACCCGAATAATCAAAATTTACTGATCCTCAGTAAAAATAGAAAAAAAAGAAGAAAGAAATCAGCTTTTCAAACAAAACAAGCAAATATGCTGTCAACCAAACGAGGAACCGAGCACGGACGCGCGAGGTCGTCTTCCACTTTCCGCATCAGCCTAGGGTTTCGATTCGATCCGCATCCGCATCCGCATCCTCCAATCTCCTCCGCTCCGCCGGCCGGAGATCGCCGCGGCTTCCGGCGATCTGGAACGCAAGGATCGACGAGCGATTGGGGGCGGCCCCAGATCGGGTAGCGCGCTCAGGCGGGAGAGGAGATGAATCGCCGGTGCGCGGATCCAGAGGTAAAATGACTGGCGTGTCATTCGGCATCCGCACCGGGAGTTATGGATCGCTGCAGCAGTTGTCCAACGGCGGCGGCGGCGGCGGCGGCGGCGCGTTGCAGAACCACGCCGCGCCGGTCCTCCTGCGGAAGCCCTCCAAGCTGGGGCTGTCCGGTTACCGGGAGAAGGAAAAGTTCCTGCCTTTCATCCGCCGGTACTTGGGCCGGAAGCGGGTCGCGATGATGCTCCTGGTCGCTCTCGCCCTCCTCGTCTTCGTCTTCGGTTCCTTTACGGTCAATAGAGGTTCGCTCTTGGTCCCCCCCTTATCCGGAGATCGCGACTCGCGTCTGCAATTCGAGCATGAATTTTCTCATCCGTTTCCGGTGTCTGTTTACTTTTACTATTCCGTGACGAGGTTTCGCGAGTTGACTCTCGTTCTGCGATTGTCGTTTGAAAATGACGGTTGTCATTCTTTTCTACATTGCGTTGGTGGCGGTGGGTGCTTATGTGTCTGCTTGTTGTTTGGCCAGTTCTCGTGGTGCATCCCGATTCATTCCAACCCAGGGACTTTGTTCTTGATGGGCTTTTTCGATATGCCGTGATCCTGCCTTTTGTATTTGGCTTTTTGCCTTCTCTTTGCTCATTTCCATCACTCAGCTCCTTTTCGCTCGTAATATGCTATCAGCTTTAGCGTACATTTGTTTACATTCGCCGTTTACTTTGCGAAGTACAGAAGGCAGCGGTCCTATAATAGATCCATATGCGGAGAGCACGATACCTTTTGTCGATAGGCGTACGGGCCATGCCGTTGTAATGCATCTCCCCAGGGTAGAAGATAGACAAAAGGGCAGAGGTTCCCTTGGACGGAAGACTGCATCCCGAAGTGGCGGTCGAAGTAGAGCTCAACCTCCTCCGGTACCTGCTCGTTCGCACAGGCGTGCTCGTCCTCATCCTCTTTCTCGTTCTGATTCGACTTCACCTAAACCTGGCTCTGTCCCTATGGGCCATCAATGCAAAAAATTTGCTTTTCCTCCGCCACCTCCTGCTGATGGAAAACGGATTGGACCCCGGCGTAATTCCTAATTCTTTTCTTGTTCCTTTGTAATGAAATTCCTATATGAAATCGTTAGGACATTGCCTCTGCAGTATCTTTATGCTGTTTCTTAACTGAAGAAATAGTTAGTGCATGTTTTAACTATACAAATTCTGTTTTCTTGCTCTATAATGTCAGCATGTCCAGTATGTTACGTCCCTGTGGAGCAGGCAATAGCTAGCATGCCGAGTTCCCCAGCAATATCTCCAGTACTTCGTAATCTCACGTACATTCATGATGAAGATCCAGTCAAATCTGAACAGCATGGAGTTTCAGATTTTGGAGGATATCCATCTCTCTAACGGAAAGAGATGATTCCTTTGATATAAAGGAGTCTATGAGAGTGCATTGTGGGTAGGTTGTTGTACTGCTTTTCAGTTTTGCTGCACTGAATATCTGTAAAAGTTTTATATGCGTAAACTATTTTATCCTTTAAAATATCATCATCATGGTGGCATTTTGTTGCTAAAGCGACCTTGCGGATGCGCAGATTCGTCAAAGGACATAAGCCTGGTCGTCAAACCGGGTTTGATATTGATGAAGCTGACTTGGAGGAGATGGAGCAATATCACGATGTCATTGTTGCATCAGCTATATTTGGTATTGTCCCGCGCAGTAGTCATTGAAATTTCTGTACTTTATACGTCGACTGTCTCATATTCTTGTCTCTTTTACCTTGTCCTAGGAAATTACGACATAATCCAAGAACCTCGAAATATTAGTGAAGCTGCAAAAAGAAAAATATTCCTTTCTTTATGTTCATTGATGAAGAGACGGAGGCATACATGCAGAATTCTAGTGTGCTCAATAGTAGCAGGAGGGTTGGATTGTGGAAAATTATAGTGGTTCACAACATCCCTTATGCTGATGCAAGGCGTAATGGAAAGGTCAGAGCGCTATTCTATCAGACTATTTGCTTTAGTGTGTTATGAAGTCTCTCTCTTTCTAAGTTTTTTTCTCAATCTTGAAAGCATCATTGTTCATTTAAAAGTCCCCCCTGCATTTACAAAAATTAAGATTAAGAAAAAGCTCGTGATTGCATACGACGATGATCCCTTTGTTTACATTAGTTTGAGGCAATGGTCGATATTGTGGATGAAGGCTGGATTCCTTTTGGGGCTCGTCATGCTATCTAGTACGATATGGTTTTTTAATCAGAAACTAGTCATCTGCTCGAGAGAAGTAATTTTGGGATGCTTTTGTTGTTTACACTGAAAATACTAAGATTCAGTTGCTAAATTTGACCTGGCATGTAAGTTGGCAGGTCCCAAAGCTTCTTTTGCACAGGCTCTTCCCTAACGTTCGCTATTCCATTTGGGTTGATGGAAAGCTCCAGCTTGTTGTGGATCCCTATCAAATTCTTGAGAGGTAACTCCAGCTTATCTTTTATTTTCTGTCCATGAACTTTTTGTATCGAGGTCCTCAGGGTATAGATGATGCTATTTTTAATGCCTGTTATATGGTTGCTACTTTGCATCTGGTGGGCGAATAGAGATCTTAGAGCAGCTCCATCTTCTAATCTATAATTTATATCGACTAATTTCTTTTGACTCCACATGTTATGAACCTCATGTCTAGTGTAAACAAATGGAATGGGGTGAAAACAGAATGGAGGAAGAAATTACAGGACTGCAATGGAATTGATATACCTCAACTATGTTTGGCTGTGATAGAGATACGACTTGGAACGGAAAAGTTAGTAGAGACAAATGTCAGATGCAAGAGAAATATTTGGCGAGATTTTGGCTATACATTTATTCGTGCAATAGAATTGGCTTTCCCATTGGTCTGCCCATTTCTAGGGAAAGCTTCTGCAGAAAAACTATAGAAGGGGATGGCAGCTGGAATTCTGATTCTATTCTGCCCCAATTCCATGTCCCAATACGGCTTTGTTTCTTCCTTGGTGCTATGTGTAATGCTTGATGGATATCTTTGACATTTGAAGCAGTAAACAACATTTCTTGTGGGAGGCACTGTTTTTCAGTTTTCTATTTTATTCAGTAATTTTCATGAACTTCCTCCTTTAATGTATTTATTTATTTATTTATTTTTTGGGGGAGGGGGTGGGAACAAGGCTTTTTGTACGGTGTGGTGTTAATGAATTTTCTTTTGGGAACAATAAGTAAGATTTCATTAAGAAGGTACCAATGGGATACTGCCCTACACAAAACTTTATTGAAACTTTTATAGCAAATGTAATTGCTAGTTTGAGTAAGTTAAAGCCTTAGAGGGTCATATAACTGTAGGTTTGATGTTAGAATTTCTTAGAATGCATTAGTTTGTATCTTCACTAGAAACAGAAGCTTGGAAAATTTTCAGCTTCAACATGTTGGAGAATTCTATTTTCTCCTTTTCCTATTTTCCCTTTCCTCCAATTACCGACGATTGTTGTCGATCTATAACTGAGTGTAATAGGAAGCATTTTTATTTGAAAGTTTCACGAGAAGTTTTAAGGCGATAGGAACATAGGGAATTATCTTTTGTTGCTTTCGACATCTTTGCTGCTAATGACTGTAGAATAAGGGAAGATAAAATTGTGTTGTTGCATCTGAGATAACATTTTGATATTTCGTCGCCATTAGTTAGTTGAGCTAAAGTGTTATATACTGTTGTCATGTGTTCCTTTAGAAATTGCTTCTTTGTGCAGCTAGTAAGGCAAGAGTCAATTGATTTATACCTGAGGATGCAAGTCCTAACCCCAAAGTGATGAGATATGAAACACCGGATCTTTCAATATGAATCTTAAGGCTGTTTCCATTTGCTTTTTGGTCCCTTAATCCCTTATCCTTTTAAAGTACTTGCCTTGGCAAGGGACTGTAGTTCTTTTATAGTTATTGAGTACTGCAAGATCTTCCTATCATTAAAATTCGTTACTTATCAAAAATACAAAAGTGGATAATCTCTATTCAGCGAGACATTTGGAGAATCATGGGATCTTGTAGTCCAGCTGGTCAATTCTATCATGAGCAGGCAACAAGTCAGCAGCAAGTGCCTCTAGTTCATTTGGAGGCATTTTGCAGTACTATTCTATTAGCTCATCTTGAGTCCTAGAAGAGACGATAATACAGCTATCTTTTCCATTTCTTTACTTTTTTTTTTTGGGGGGTGGGGGAGGAATTAACCTTGAAAACAGCAGTTTTATCTGTCTTTGACTCTGCCTTCCCTCAATTAAAACTTTTCTTAAGCTAGAAACTACCCTTTTTCTGTTGCAAAACAGAAGCCGACAATCATTTTCTAAGTTGTGTTGAAGTGAGAGTAAAGCAGCTTGTTCTTTTGGGGTGATTTGCTTCATCTTTGTTGAAAATATACTTTTCTGTAACCTGCGAACCTTTTGGTCAAGTTCCATTTTCCATTTTTACCAAAAGTAATTGAGAGAATGGTGTAAACTCTCACCTAGGGTGCATGTAGGTGTGTGACACAGGATTCAATTACTTTTGCGTATGACTCAGTTCGGTTTTCTGAAGTTGAAGTTATTCAGGTTGCTTAATTATTATTTTAATATGCAGAAGTTTATCCTTTTCAGGTTCCTATGCGCGAAAATGCTAGTTTTGCAATTTCTAGACATTATAGGCGCTCGATGTCTTCGAAGAGGCTGAGGCTAATAAAGCTGCGGGAAAGTATGACAATGCCTCTATTGATTCTCAGATAGAATTTTATAAAAGAGAGGGCTTGACTCCATATTCTGTAGCCAAGCTCCCTATAACTAGTGGTATGTGTTGTTGCATTTTATTTATTGGGATGCCTAGATATTTTCCCCATGATTTTGGTGAGATTTTGTATCAGCGTATTTATGATTTGATGGATGGTTGGGTTGGTGCAGATGTTCCTGAGGGTGTGTGATCATGAGGGAACATATTCCTATTACGAATCTGTTCACCTGTCTATGGTTCAATGAAGTGGATCGATTTACTGCCAGGGATCAATTAAGTTTTTCCACAGTGAGGGACAAGTTAATGGCAAAAGCTGATTGGTCCATCAATATGTTTCTGGATTGTGAAAGGCGGAACTTTGTGATTCAGGTACCGCCATTTATGCTGTCAATGTTCATGTAGTTATGATAAGCGAACTCATAGCTTGGTTCATCTGTGATGGTTCGGGGCTTTATAGAGGCTAATCCATTTATTTGGTATGGCAGCTTTCATTGATGATCAATGATGGGGTATATACAGTAAAATATTATTCACTCCACATTTTTGAAATGAAATCAGACTGGAATACTGTTTCTTGTCCTTCTTCCTTCTGCACTCTGTCTTTTACTGGTGAGGGCTTACATCTGTTGGGGAATTTGCACTAATAGGAGGCCAAGGGTTGGCCTAAGTCGAGAGAGCTCAATCTTCCTTACAAACTATGTTCCACTTTCAGCTTCACAGTTCTCCCCTCCCACCCTATTTAACTAAAAAATATACAGAAGAGAACAGAAAAGGGAAATGTGCTCCAATGAGCATCTTCAAACAGGGGTACTCCTATCTCCTTTGATGAGGTTTGAAGCTCTTCTTACTGTGTTTATGGTTCATTGAAGGTTATAGTCAATAAGTGGGCGAATGCATGGATGATAAAGACAGATAGTCGTGCTATTCCTGTCTGTTGGATCAGCTCATTTAGAATCTTTATGTCCTTTGTACTAACTTAAGTTCGTAGGACATTACCTGACATCTTAACATGGCAACTTTCATTGGCAGGCATACCACAGAGATCTGCTGGAGCAGATGCCGCCTCCAGCAAGTCCCGCAATACGAGCTCGACTGTCTTCAACCATCATCAGTACATCTGGAAGAAGAGCTCCTGTGAAAAAGGGTATTAGCAGCAAGCGCTCGAAGAGTGATAGGAGGCGGCACCGGAAAGTCACTGCAGGCACTAGGGACAGAAGTTCCTTTTGAACTTCGTGTACATTCTGATTCATTCGTTCATTTATATATTTTGGGAGAGGAGGATTTCTTCAAAGAGGCATAGGCTGATTCCGGAGCTAGGAAAAGCTCAAAATTTTGAAAGTGTCGATATCTATTCTCATTTTTTGTACATACACTTTATTCCAAATAATTATACCACCTGCCCGTCGATACCAAGTGCTTTTCTCATTCTCATGTTAGGATCGTCACTGCAAAGAAATTGTTTCGCTCGGTTGGTACGGAGTAACCCTGGTAGTGACAAATTTGACTGATAAATACATTACTGGTAGACTCATCGTTTTGAGGGCAAATTACGATGTTATCACCAAAACAGTGTGCGGGGGAAGAGAAAGGGAGCCTCTCAGAATCTGCATAATTCGTTGTTTATCAGGAAATCATAGTGCATCCAGCTGTGGGTTAAGAATCAAATAATCACTGACCAATGAAACGCCATCCTACGCAGAACTGTTGAAATCCCTGAAGGGCTTTGTATTTGTTGTTGTCGATTAAACAAATCACTTGTTGGAGAATTATAAGTACTCTTAAGAATATTCACCAACAAAGCTGAAAACTGATGATGGCTGGTGGCCTACACGATTCCAATGCTTCAATACCCCATTAATGAGCATTGCTGTATCTACAGAACAGGTCTGATAAATCTGAGCCCCGCCCATCAACTTCACGTCTCTCATAAATATGAAAGTTACAATATTTTCTTTTTTTCTTTTATCGCTTTCATTGTCTATAAGTTTTCCGAAATTGGCAAATTCAATAAATTTCTTGGCGACTTCCCTTGTCTTATGCCGTCATGACTTCTTCATTTTCTGGTTGTTATAATATTGGTCCAAGTAGCCATGATGAAGCAGCCCTGAAGTTCTTTAGCAGGACAAGCAAGGCAATGACCGTGAAAAGGACGGCATTCTTTTGCGTGCGGAGGCTTCAAGAAGTAAAAAGCGATCTCTCCTTGCCATCGAGAAGGCAGTTATGTTTTCTTCTTAATAATTAAATTCTAAGGCAATACGTTAGGACATAACGTTCGAGAGTTCATCTGGGTAATCTCTCTCTCTCTCTCTCTCTCTCTCTCTCTCTGTTATAATCATCATGAGACTGGAATGACTTGCCAATCAGAGTCTGAATTTCAATTGAAAGTTTGATAATTTGTTGCTCTCTCCTTAAAGATGCGATTTTGTGGGGATGATCGTGGTCCGTACCTAAGGTCGTTGTTTCAGCTCCGGTGTGTGGAGTCGTCCATCGGTTCTTTTCTATGAAATTCATGGGATTTTTGTCACCTGTATGTCACTCTAGGCTCTTGAATGATGCTCGTGAGCCCGGAGTATTGTGTTTGTTTGTCGTTTGAGCCTCTGATTCTTGTTACAGGAACGTTGGCCGTGTGGCGATGGAGGCAATAAGCGGGTGGTGCTTGAATTCTGGGCTGAAAGTTGGGATCTTTGTGGCCTTTCTTGTTTTGGATGAATAGGGTTTATGTGGTTTGTTGGTTTCTCCTGCCACTTTCGTTAGTTTGTGTGGGTGTCTGAGGAGATACAGGGTTGTTTGTGACTCGTGACCTGTGAGTGTTTATCCAGTGATGGCTTCTCCTGGGTTTTTCTTGATCTGTGCACTCCATTCTCTGGTAGCCATAGCTTGTGGAGGTCTTATGATGTTCTACTCCTCCGAGGTTTCAGCAATGAAACTTCAAGGATCTACACCGCATGATCAACTCTTGATCAAAACCTCAGATTCCTTTTCGGGTTTGCTGCTTGTGGCTGTCGGCTTCCTACTAATCATGGTGGGATTTGTTAAGGACAGGGAGTTCCAGAGCTTCTTTGCAAAAGGGTGTGTGCTCCTCCATGTTGTGACCGCTGTTTGGAGGTTTTACTTTGAGAGGAAGGTGGATGAACTTGCCGACGAGTGGCCAAGGAAGGTTGTCGGCGATATTGCGTTAGCAGTTTCCTGGATCCTCTATTTGGTGTACTCATGGAGGGAAAAGTATGATTAGCTTGGAAAACTGGATTGTCTGTGCTGTGATGAGAGGGACTTCGAAAATTCCCTTGTAGGCATTGACCGTGATTGCAAAATGCTTATACAATCGCCCAGTTATGCTGCTTTTGGCATGAAACAATGCGGGGGAGTTGGAAAAGAACGAAAAGTAGGATCATATGGTGTGATTGTAATTCCTGGATATTTTGGTTATGTAATTTTCATTAGGCAATTGTTTCTGCTGGAATTCCACACAAGCTGGAGGATGCCCGTGTTTTCATCTTGTTCACAGGTGTCTCAAAAATCTCAGGGATCAATTAATTTTCGTTATCTTGAAGATGGGTCAGAGGTTGGAGTTTGGAGTGTGCCATCATTTGCTTCACGTTGGGAAATTATTTTGTAGATCTTACTCACGGATAATAGCAATGAGTGAATAATGTCCTAACTCACCAGCTGTTGGTGATTTCGTGCTTTAGCTGATGTTGCTTGAATCTTTCAAGCAGAGATAAGGTTAATCTGTGCAGTTCTGCCTGTTTGCTTTTAAGTCATCCAAGAGGATAAAGCTTGTTTCCTCAATTGAAGTTGTTGTACATTCAGATTGACTTCTTTGTTAAAACATTCTCTGTCATGCCTTTGTCCACCTCAATACAAAATTAGCCATTTACCTGCAAAGATTGTATTTTCAAGTGTGTCGTGGCAGTGTTATACATTCTTTCTTTTACTTAACATGGTGGATGAAGCAGTGGGAACTAGGAATTTAGCTTCTTCACTCAGCAAGGTGAATGTGATAACACAATTCCAAAATAATGAGTGCTGTGATTGACCTTTTCATGTAAATGCTTCCAATTGCAGACAGCCACTTTAAACATTGTGTTGGACATGTTGGGAACAGATTATCATGGTTACGATATTCGCATTTGTTTTTTTTGGCCTTTATTTGCTACCTCTCGGTCTAGAGTTGTCAAACTAGAACTAGCCCATTCTTGTCGTAGAGAAGTATGGCGGATGTTAGGGATGGCAAGTTATGTTTAGACTAATTAGTTGTGGAGTACAAACCAACGAATGGTTGTCTCCATTTAAGCCATTGATTGGGCCTCCCGTTGTCTTCATCAGGTTGTAAACAGAACTCTCAGGTGAAGCAAGTTAGGTTCATCTTGGACGTTCTTCAGTTGAATTGATTCATAAGATGCAAGGAAGAAATAACAGGGAATTTGGTAACAGCTTACCATTCATCTGGGGTCACAGGATCGTGCATTTCCCAGGCACCAACCTGAATCATCTAGCAACCTCATATTTAGTGAAGAGGGGAAGAAGGCTAAGAAGGAAAAAGACTAATTCATTGAAATTATCCATCCAATGGAGCAGTCATCCACATTCTTCTTGCTATCCAGACTGATACCAATTCAACCCAATTCTGTCATACAATTTCAGTTGTTAACAAAGTACTCATACAAATGCGGGGCTCTTTTGAGAAGCAAATCACAAGAGAACTCGCTCTGTCTGTGAAGAGAGAGAGAGAGAGAGAGAGAGCGCCATGGCATGTACCAGTTCAATATCTATGGCTCAAGCCAGGAAAGGGACTAAGCCTGAATTCATCTTGGGTGATCATTAAGTTCCATTGAGCTTGATTATGCAATCTTTCGTCATCTGTTTTATTTTATTAGCAGTATGTTTTGAATAGTTTGTAGATGTTGAGCTTAGCAATAAATTTTTTCTAAGTACCATAATCTCTTTTATGGGGCAAAAAATCATGTACTCCAAAATGTTTGCTTAAATATTCCTAATCTCTAGAGGACAAGGGGACCCCTTTCTCAAGTCAGTTGCTTCAATTTCTGATATGTCCTTTTTGTCTGGAATTGTAAATTGGTAGCTAGTATAGCCAGCACATATCTATTTTCCTTTTGTTGTTAACTTTGAAATCTACCTACAGTTTGTCATTGCTTTTTGGTTTCAAGTTCACTGATGGATGGAATTTCCTTATGAAGTACTTCTTCAGCCTGAGCCTCACAGGGTCAAAACATGACCAAGTTCGAGCAGCCAGCAGCATCTAGTGAAGAAAAAGATACTATTCTGGTCTTCACACTGAAATGGCTAAGAGATGAATGCAATTTGCAGCATGGTGAAGAAGATGCACGCAGAAAGTACTTGAGTCTCATCTCGACTGCTTTTGAGCGGAGGGCTTTCATATCTTAAAGCAGCTAAGCCGAACATGTATGGAATGAGCTGATATTATTTACAAAACACTGATGGAGAGAAAATGCATTTTATATACGGTTTTACACTTTTTTTTTTTCCGGTTTGATAAATATAAGCTTGTCAGTTTGAGTTTCCGAATGGAACGATACTGTTGATTGCCTGATCATGAACTTCAGACCCAGACTATTCTCTCATGTTTCTATCTATGTTCTGCTTTTTCTCTGCGGTGTGCTTATGAAGTAATGTAAACTTGAGCTATTGCTTTGCTTTTGATTGTTATCATCTTTTCCTGTTGCGGAGTCAGTTGTTCTGGCCGACTTCTTCACATGTTCCCACGAGTTTTCTGGGTGGATTTACATCTAATCCAAGAGAGATGAGGCATCATTTAATGGGAAAATCATACATATTTTCACCTTCCGTCAAAATTAATGTGATTTTGTTTGGCTAATTAGAACTATATGTCTTCTGTCTTTCATATTGACATGTCTGACTTGTAATTAGGGTATGCTAACAAATAGCTCTTTCCTTTTCTTTTATATCTTCCTCGGTATCTTTTCTTTGTCCTTTTCTTAATTGAAATTTAGCTTGTGCAGCCACAAATTTGCTTTCCAGATGATTCAATTGACTTGATGTGGGCCATGAAAAGCTCAAGCTGAAGCATCCAAAGTTTTTGAAACCATCACCTGTTGCTCCTGATTCTCGCTCATTGATCATTACCATCACGTGCTTTGGTAATAATAATTGATAGCATGATCTAGCTCGTCTTATGTATGTGAAATTCCTTTTAAGTTTTGAATTTTAGCACCCTTCACATCACCATAGATGCTCACTCATCACGCGGGGACAAATATCGTATTAACAAATCGAGAGGCAATCGTACTAACTAATCAAGTAAAGGGAGAAGTCAAGCTTATACTAATATTAGTTCATTTATGATTGAGCCATAAAGATGGTATTACATGATATTATTAGCGAGGCATCTGCACCGTGGTGCAGATGCCACTGAAGAAGCACAAAAGACAGTAGAGGACAACATTAAAATTACGTCACAACCACATTATAGGTGACTTTCACAGCACATGCATATAACATCGGGTTTCTGTGCTCAATGACCACAGGTGCCACAGGTGCAATTGGTGCAGGCGCAGCTGCTGCCGCACTTGCACTTGCCATCATTCTCAGCAGCCGGAGCATCCATGAAGACAGTCTCGATGTGGCTGCATCAGTAAGGCAACCATCAGAAACTGAAACAACTGATATCGTGATACTTAATAACGTAAAAAAGAAAGTGATCAATTGTAAGGTACTTATGCCAGGTAAAAATTCGTCTTTCAGGACAAAAAAAGATGGAAAAAGTTCGAATTCTTTCTTCATCAAGTCTGAAATCTCAGGTGTTCTTCTTTAGAGTTGTGTAGAAGGAGATGTTTTGCATATGCTGTCAATGATACTCGTTTATTGCTGTTCCTGTGTTTTGCAAGGGTGTGTTCTAATAATTACGGGTCTCCGCCTATAGCAGTACTAGAACTATCTTATTCCTGGCAAATTTGGGAGTTAGAAATCATGGATCCTATCCGTTTACATATTATATTAGTTCCTCATGTCCTCCCTAAGAGCAGGTTCTTACTGGCTAGGAATTTCGATGAGGACTTGTGTAACTCAGTCCAGGTATTGGAGGTTGCATTTGAAATAACCCCTTAAAAAAACTATAGTCCTCAAGGCAGAACAGTTACCTCTTCTCAGTCTCCACGAAGTCAGCAGCATAGCTGCTTCCCTTCTTCCTGTAATCAAGAACAGCAATGTTTTTATTGCAAGTATAAACACAAAACATACGTAACTTCCATTAATATGCTTCCTATTTCCAGCTTAATAACCAATTCTATATTGATGAAACGCAAAGTACAGATATTTGGAAAGCAGAATCCTGTATATCACAGCTTCAGACGGATCCACATGTTTCATTTGTATCATGGATTATCAAAGCCAAGTGCACCATGCTTGCCATATGATGAGTACGCCTACTGATTTCAGTTTTTTGAGAGATTGGAATGCTTTGGAAATAGTATAGAGAACACTTACGTGCACTGGCTCTGGTCAGCACAGTCGCAGTTGCCGCACTTGTCCGACATGGTGATCGAGTTTGAACACGAGAGACGAGCTTAGAAACTTGTATGTGGAGGTATCTGTTTTGCTATGTGACTTGCTATATCTCCAAGCTCTGCTATACCTCGGTATTTATAGATGGGTGATGAAGAGGCTCCAATTTAGGTTCATGTCGATGTGGGGCCACGGGAATGGCCGGTGTGGGACCAAAACTAGGCGTGAGAGCAGCACACGCCATTGAAGCACCCAAAGGAATCTTAATAATGGAGGGGCTGGCCTCCTTTCCTCCTCTCATGTCTACATCAGAATTCTTAAGGTTCTAAGAGATCAGACATGGACATTGCTCCTCTTAATTTAAGAGATTGTCATTTTTCTTTTTTGGCCATCCACTTTGTCAAAACCAGCAAACAGCTAGCTTGATTTTTTTTTTTCCTAGCTTGGATTTTTCCATGGAGGAAGAGGACTCGTTCCCTGTCCACTTAATGTAGAGCCGCCGTGAAAGTGGATTGGCATGGATCGATCTTTTATTCTAAGCTTCATAGAACAAGATCGTTCTAATAGGTTGATCCATTGGATGAATTGGTGGTGCTACCTCATGAATAGAAAGAAGCTTTACGTAGGTTTTGTATTGGACACATCAGTCATAGAACAAGCTTATTGTGCATGTCGACGAACTCTGATTTTTTCTTGGTTTGGGCCTCCAATTTGTCAAAACCAACTTTTTTGGCCTATTATAATAAGGATATAAAAAAACTAACGTTCACTTTGTCGATGAACTTGGGTTTTGTCTGGGTTTGGCCATCCACTTCGTCAAAACCGGCTTACTGTGCATGTTGATGAACTCTCCACTTTGTCAAAACCAGCAAAGAGCCAGCTTGATTTTTGCTTGGCTTGGATTTTTCAATGGAGGAAGAAGACTCGTTCCCTGTCCACATACTGTAGAACTGGCCTGAATATGGAACGACTTGGATCAATCTTGTATTACATAGCTTCGTAGGACAAGATCTTTCTAATTGGTTAAACCCATTGTATGAATTGGTTGTGCTACCTCATGAAAATTAAGAAGCTTTACGTAGGTTTTGTATTGGGTAAATCGGTCATGGAACAAGCTTATTGTGCATGTCGATGAACTCTGGAGTTCGTCGACCCTCGGATAGTTTACAGTGCGATGAATTATCATTATGTTGGTACCTTCGGACCATCAAAAGGGGACTTGTCTTTTCTCTGTCTTTGTCCTTTTGAACTCAAGCCTTAATCAAACAGCAAAGAGAACATGGTTTCCAAACGCTGTGTTGGATACGTACGTAAAGCATAAATTCGAGTTGAGTTCTGTTCTATCCGTCCAACCGTGGCGTCGATTCTGCTGCTTTTGCTCTCCTGCAACATGAAAAGATGTCTGAGGCGAACAAATAAGGGAATCTAAGAAAGACAGATGTTGTGCATACACATGAGTATGTCTCCAACCATTTCTTTCTAGGAAAACCTCTCATGTCTGCCAAGAAAGTAAAGCAAAGATATATTCCCAAGCATATGAGCATTTGGCACTCTTATCTTTGTGCCATCGTCTTTGAACTTTACTGTCTTTTCGTATCGTTGCGTTTCGAGAAAACTCCAATTTGATCTAGGCCCGAAAATACTTGTCTGGTCTGAGACCTCCCTAGAAAATGATCGACACGGTATAGTTTAATCACCAAGAACTCCCTCTATCAGATATAATGATCAGTTTAGAACATATCCTTACGATTTACTGGAGAAAGAAGGTGGTCTGAGGGATCAATTTCTTCCTCCATGAAAGCTTTGCCCAAAATTGGAAGCTTTATTTTCTGACGGTGATTGATTTTAAAAAGCAATGGAAGCCCTGGTTTTTCTTTTCTTGTGACGCGATTCATTTGACAATAGAGACCACAGGCTGGAGATTAAGCATGATGATCATGGACCGGTGGGATCAATAAGTGAAAGATAAGACCTCCCAGGTCCGGTGATTGAATAATGTCTCCCTTTGCTCAAGTCTTTATCACTCCCGCTATATGCAACTGAGAAAAAAATATAATTTCATAAACGTACTAGAGCAACTGAGAAAGTTCGAGGGAGGTTCTCCTCCACCGTTCCTCATAATTTCATATTGTCACTTTCACTCTAATATTGATATATATCATCTCTGATATTAGTTGTATTCCAATAAAAACTATAATATGAAGAGAAAGTTAAAAGTACCATCATCTTTATTCTCCGTGTCGAATAACTTCTTCACTATTTGAAATATGTGATGACCATCCTCGCTTTTTGTATTGAATTCAAGTTGCATCTCATGCCCATGCATAAAATAACAAGTTGTTGTCCTTACTTTTGAATTACCACGTCCTCATCATTGGATTTAACTATATCAATGTGGATTTCGGGTTTACATCAAGGTAAACAGGTCTTTATAAGTTGGAAAGATTCAAAGTGTCGATTTTGAATTATAGGGAGAGTACTTGATATAAATGATAAAGTGTCGAAGATCCTTGTAATATTTCAAAATGTTGGATCTATGTCGTCTTTATCAACATATTTATAAGAGTGTATGTGTATGCACAAGATCAATATACTTACCGCTCTCACGGTCAAAATGAAGCGTGGGCTGCTACCCTCAGAAAATGGTGTGTTTGGTTAAACTTTTGGAGAAAGTGGGAAAATGCAAAGGACTTTAGGTTGAGGGGACTTTTTAGAATGCAAATTGTGTTTGGTAAATTACAATTTAAAAGTCCATTGTGAAGTATCTTTGAGCAAAATGATGTTTGGGGAAATTATAGTTACAAAGGACTTTTGTGATAAAAAAATTAACTGGCAAGGGCAAAGGTCGGGAGACCCTCGGCGAGGGTTGCCGGACGTCGGGCGAACCTCGGCGAGGGCTGCCGGCCGTCGGGCGACCCAGATCTGGGGCGGCGAGGTCCCGCAACCTCGGCGGGAGGCTGTCGAACGTCAGGCGACCACGCTGCAACCCAGATTTGGGGCGGCGAGGTCCCATGACCTCAACGGGAGGCTGCCGGACGTCGGTCGACCCTACCGCGACCCATATCTGGGGCAGCGAGGTCCCACGACCTCGCCACCCTTGGATTTGGGTCGCGGTGAGGTTGCGCGACCTCCGGCGACCGCCGCGACCCAGATCAGGGGCGGTGAGGTCGCGGGAGGACCTCGTCGCCCCAGGTATGGGTCGCGGCGGGGTCGCGCGACCTCACCGTCTCCGGATCTGGGTTGACAAGGTCGCGGGAGGTCGAGCAACCCTGCGACCCACGGCGATCGCCGCACCCCAGACACGCACCACTCCCTGGCAACAGTTGCACCCCTCCCCAGCGACGGTCTCCTAGGCCACCGCGACCATGCCGAGCCGTCGGCGGAGCTTCGAGCAACAGAAGAAGATGAACAGTAGAATAGGATGATTTTGGAAAAAAATAAAATAATGAACAGTGTAAACTTGTATGCCGAAAGCTAAAAGCCCAAGGCACCCTGCACTTCGGCTTTGCCAGGCCTTCAGAAGGCCAACTTTGGCCTAATGGGAATTGCAAAGTGGTTCCCAAACACCTCAACTTTGACCTAAGTATCTTTAGAAGCCCAAAGCCCCTTTGCAAAGCCAATTCCAAATGCATAGTGAAAAATGGAATTATTTATTTATTTATTTCAACCCTAGGCAGAGTCTCTAGCAAATCTGATGATTGGGTTTGGGTTGACTATCATGTCCATGAATCTTGGCCTCTGGCCCACTCACTAGACAAATTTCATGTTGTCCAGTCAACTTTTTGGGGCCCAAGGTTGTCTTTTAGATGGACCAATGGGCCTGGACTCACTCCAATGCCAGCCCTCCAAATTCCCATTGACCCCAAAGGAGGAGTTTGCAAGAACCATCCTACGTGCCAATACAAAAACGATGTGGGCTCCATCAAAAAAAAAAAAAAATCCAAAACCCCCAAATCACATCACCACATCTCCCTTCATAATCATAGAAATCCCTTTTAACTCTTCCTAAACCGAATATAAATAGATGCTTCGAGACCTATTAAGATTTCCTGCTGAAGAAATTGAAATTCAAACGAGGGGTGGCATCCATTTCTAAATTTTTAATCACGGAACTTTTTGATCTCGTTTCGAGAAAGGCAATATGAATCAATATCTAATCATCCATCGCAAAAACTAAGGGCTAGACCAATTTATTAGAAATTGCACCAATTTTCCTAATAAAGACGTTTGACTTGATGCAAGTTGAGTCAACGAAAGAGATTTATAAGGAAATCATTGTGAGTGATAGATTTTCAAGACCTATCTTAATTTCTTGCCAAGGAAATCAAATTTGAACGAGCATGAAAAAATCTATTTCTAATGGTAGAACCCTTTGGATTTGTTTTCCAATGACACGAAATTATTGTCTCGATCATGGTATTTGATCGTCGATCGCGAAAATTAAATGATCGAAATAAAAATTCGTAATAACTCATAAGAGATCATATAATTAGTTTTTAGCAAAAACAACTAACTCGACATAGGATTTGTGTCAACAGAGGTAGATTCGAATGGAAATTACGCGAGCGTTTTCTCTCCATCTTCGTTTCGGACTTTCAAAAATCGGGGAGACATATTTTGGATTATTCCCAGAAGCCAAAAAAATAAAATAAAAAAAAATTATCCGATTCATCATAGTGATCGAAGAAAAACCTCGGCGGGCCCCACCTCGAATCCTTTCTCCTTGCGTGGAAAAAATTCGGTCCGTCTTTGACCGTTCCCGGCCCATTCTTTTTTTTTTTCCTCAATTCTTACGCTCGGCGGGCCCGGGGAGGGGGCCCCACCGAGCCCTCCGTGCGATCGCGTCCGTCGATGGCGAGTGGCGTGAGCGTGGGGTGCCGAGCGCATCCGACGGTCAGCAGGAAGGCGAGACACGCGTCGCCCTCTAATTTCCGTCAAAAAAAGGAAAAACAGAAAGAGGAAAAAATCGGACATTTTATACACATATATCTCTAAAAGATTTACCCAAACTTGCATGCCAAGTCTGGGGTTTCGATCAGTACATCCCCCGCAGCTGAGCGCATCCGCAACGCCACCCCCTCCCCCACGCTCCTTGCGTAATCATCTCCAATCAAGCGGCTGATGATTAATGATTATATATCGAGAAATCCCGATAATCCGGTTCGGAAAATCACGCGAGATTATGTAAATCTTTAACCTTTATTTTTTTTTCCCTGCGATAAATTCAAAAAATCCACGTCATCCACGGGGGCAGGAAAAAAGGCGACGCCCCGCTCGCGCCGGACAGGTCACCTCCCTCCCGCAGCCCCCCGGCCGGGGATAAAATCGTAAAACCGGGGTTTCCCGTCAACGGCGGGGCGTCAGCAGTCACGCAGGGGGGATCGCGCGGGGTGCGATCGACGGGCGTCGAGGAGGTCGCACGCGCGGGCGCGTGGGCGCGGGGGCAGCGGATCGGGGCCCCCGCGAAAGAAGAAACAGGGCGAAATTCACAGAGAAGGAAAGAGGGAGAGAGAGAGAGGAAGAGAGAGAAAGAAGACGCAGTGGGTTTCATCAAACCACTCTCTCTCTCTCATTCTCTCTTTCTCTCTCTACCTCTGCTTGGGAGTCGTCTTCTCTCTCTCTCTATCTCTCTCTCTGATCTTGGCTCCGAAAAACCCAAACGACCCAAACACGCGCGAAGCCGAAAAGCCCTTCCCTTTCTCTCTCTAGAATTCGCAACAGAATTGTGCAGCCCCCTTCCGAATCGAATTTCGCGGAACCGGAAGGGACGCCCCGTGGACGGCTGCCGGCCCGCCCGCCCGCCCCCTCCTCCGCCCGCTCGGGCCGCCGATCGCCGAGCCGTTTCATGCAGCCGCCGCCGCTTGATGCCCTCATTCCCCACAATCCCAAGTCGCTCTCTCTCTCTCCTTCTCTCTTTCTCTCTATTACTCTGCGCGCTAGAGTCCAACGCCCGCACGCGCCCACGCACGCACGCACACTCGCTGGGCGCTCTCTCTCTCTCTCTCTCTCTCTCGCTTTGCTTCAGTGTGTCGGATCAAAATTTCTGGTCCTCTCTCTCACCCGGTCTCTCTTGTCTCTGTCTCTTGTCTCTGTCTCTCGTTCTGTCTTGGTGTCTTGACTGACCGAACAGGAAGCGAGCGTTCTCGAGGCCAGGTGCGTTCATGGACCCCGACGTCGTCGAAATCGCGCCTCCCGCTCCTCGCCCCTCCAAAGAGCCCAAGCAGAAAGAGGTTCGATCGAAATCGCAAACCACCCACAAAAAAAAAAAAAAAGTCTTTTTTTCCTCCTTCCTTGGTTCGTTGCAGTGTGAAATTCGCCTTCGATCAGCGCGATTACGCGCCTGATCGTCGTTTTTCTGCTCGATTTTGGGTCGCCTCGATCACTCCGAGAGTGTCGTGTGACCTTTGTCGAGTGGTTGGTTTTGGGACTCTGGGGTCGCGACCATTGAGTGGAATTCCTTTTTTTATTTTTTATTTTTTATTTTTATATTTAGTTTTTTATGCTACTGTTTTCCAGCTGCTGGGTGAACTAGATGCTGTGCAATGATCGAAATTTAGCGTCAATCTGTGTTTCCTTTATGTCTTGGTTGATTGAAATATGGGTTAGCAACGTTGCAAGGTGGTTATTTTGGGTTTTCCCAATGGATGATATCAACCATTACCTTGGAAGAGGAGATTCGCGAAAATGCTGTTAAAACGTAGAGAAGCCAATTTAGGCTTTCCTTCCATTCCGCAAAGTGTGAATTCACCTGAATCCTCCAGCATCTATTTCGATGTGGATTGTTTCAGCTTTGGTTGCTGTGGAGTCTTTTATTACCTGCCGGTATTGAGTTGTTCGATGGATAAAAGCCTTGTCTTTTCTTCGGTTTCTTGGTTTGTGGTCTTAGCATATATGGGACATCGTTTGAAATTTGCGTCCATCTTTGTTCTGAATATATCCTGTTGAGTAAAAATTGAGTTAGCAATGTCTCGAGTGATACTAGGTGGTAATTTTGGTTTTTCCTTTTCGAAGACGTAGAATGGATGTTGTGAGATGATGTTGTAGGGCTTAAACATCGGAGCCACCCTTCTCAGTGTTTGTCTTTGTTGTGGAACTGTATGGAATGCGAAGGGACTAATCCCTTGCTAGGTTTTGGTAAAAGGAAAGTTCTCAGTGCGAATCTCTTTGTGGTTGACTAGATTATTGTCCACATAAGAGAATCAGGGACTTGGAATTGTCAAGCCTGTCAACGACTCTCCAAGAAAACTTCTATTGAGCTTTCTTGGCTCCAGATTTTTATGGGAAATAACACTGGCTATTTACTTTGTCTGCTGGACTATTTGAAATTTGTTTTCCTTTTATAATATGATGTCCTTTGTACTTGTGCCTATTCTTGAAATTGGATTGAGATGTTGAATATCTTTGAGGACTAAGGTCTTGCATTTAGCCTTTGAATGGGGAGTGTTAATCTAATTGTTGGTTAAAATGTATAAAGTCAATATAAGCAGCATGTTAGTGAATTCGTAGACCTAAATACTTGTCTTTTAAGTTTACATCAGAAGGAATAGTAATTTCTTTTAAACCTAAGTAAGGTTTCATCTCTCTGACTTCTAGGCAAATGGAACTTCTTTTGTGATGTTTTCCAACATAAAGCCAAATGCAGGAAGCATCATCTTTCCAACGTGCGGTACTCTATTGATATATAAATGTGTGTAACAAAACTGTGAAGCTTTTCACAAAGGATTTACAACCAAGATTGTGTCATCCAACAATGTGCATATGCTCTAGCTCCTGTAACCTGGCTGCCTCATTTCATTGAAGTAATAAAGTGCTTCACCTTAAATCCTTTAATGTCAATGAAATTGCATCTATCCATTCATCTTCCTATGTTAAAGCTGCTAAAAAAATAAAATAAAAAAATCAATCAATGGTGGTAGTTGGTTACTCATTTTAAAACAGCATAAAATTGCTTGTCTTTCTAGTAACATAGTATTTATAGTGGCTTCTTCTTTGTACTGCTATTTGACATTGCTCTTATCGTTAAGCATGGACATGTTACATGAAGTAATTGATATTTGACACTGCTCTTGCATAAACTTCTGTGCAGGCTATTTTCCATGAAGTAATTGATATTGACAACGATGATGATTGTGCTGATCTTGTGGTCATTGATAAAAATGTTGATGCCATGAGGAAAGGCAAAGCAGTGATCGATGTTGATGATTACTGCAATGGTCAAGCAGTGGTATGTGATACTTGTCATTTAGTTCCTAACCTTTTCTATGATGACATATGACATCGTTTTCTATTCTGCCTCTGTCAAATTGCACTTTGTATTATTGAATTGTTCAGTTATTCCTTGGATTGCTGAATTCTAATTTGATGCTATTAGTCCATGGACTTCATATTTCATTTCTATACCAAATGGCAAAAGGCGTGGACCAAATCTACCCTAAATCCGGTTGTTTGTCAGACTTGGTCTCTTTTGACAGCACCCCCAAGGTCAAATCTATTGTTGGCAGGTGGATTTGGGTGGCCGTCACTTTCTTTTTGTTCTCAGGGCTTAAGTTTGCCACATCAACACTTGAGCACCCTGTTCAGTCCGATATTATGCCTGGTGATGGTCATTTGAAACTCAATAAACTGGATGTAATGATTTGATATGAAATAATGAACTTGAGTGATTTTCTAAGAAATTTTTTTAAAGCTTAGTGACTGGGGGATCCTAAGTGGTAATTTGATTTAGTCAATGTGAAATTGACCGTCTGAAAGCTTGATGTTTGTAGAAATTCTTTGGCTTATGTCTCTGTTTCACTTAAATATTGGATTCAACAGGATGCTGGTACCCCTCTTGTTCTCGGTGTCAATGGTAGTGCTGATGGATCAATCAATGGGGGCATTTCGCTGACGCTTTAGTGCAGGATTCACATTCCTTTGTAAATCTGGACGGCCAAATTTATGATCCTACTTCTTATGAGGATGATTACATGGACCTTTTGAAGATGTACTGGATGTTGATGAATACGATACACTTCAAGCTCATTTTGATAATATGGATATACCTCCAGGCGTGGAAGCACCTATACCTTGGTTGTCGGATCTCCCAAGTATGAAGACAAGTCCAGTGGTGGCAGTAGTTTGAATGGTTCAAGCTCTCTGATACAAACTGATGCCTCATTGAACCTCCAGGGGATGGAACATATTGGCTTGACCGAGCCTGTGCAAACTCAGGTGAACCATACTTCAGTTGTTCATGGTCTGCCAGGCCAAGTCGACTCAGTGAGTCAATCTACTTCAATGGATACATCAGCACCCTACTTAGTCACACAGAATGGCCAAAGTAAAAAGAATCGTGCTTCTTCACAACGTAGTGGCAATTCCAAGGCCTTGCCATTTGGATTGGAATCATTTAAAGCTCGGCGCATTTTGAGCCTTTTCGAAATAAGAAGACGCCAGATGCATCTGGTAGTTCTTCCAAATCCAGTGCTGTAAATAAATTTGATCTTATAAAGCCTCCGTCTGGAGTTGAGCCTCCTTTATGGGGCGAAGTTATCAACACCAGTGGAAGCAATCCTAGCGGTTCAAGCTATTCATTTGTCCCTCCATTCCCTGCTCAAACAGGCACGCACAGCCCTTCTTCTGGATCAGTACCATTTGGTTCATGGATGATGGGCCATCCTAAGCATCCCAAGGGTCAATCATATAAACATTCTGCTTATACTAGTTATGTGTCGCCTTTGCAATCCTCTGTACATATCCTTCCCGTGGAAGAGGAAGACGGCAAGTTTCCTGATGATTTGACAGAAGATCAGGGTGATGGTTTTGAAGAGGAAGTTATGAGAAAGCTGAAGCTTTTTAAACAATTCGACACTGTTCAAGATCATTCTGATCATCATTATACAAGTGATAGTTGTGGAGCGAAGCAAGTGAGTACTCTAAAACATATTTAAGTACTTCTTTCGATGAAAATTTGTAAGTCATACGGTTCTCTAACTTCATCAGCCTCACAGCCTCCAAAAAACTGGGCGAAGAGAATACAGGAGGAGTGGAAGATTCTTGAGAAGGATTTGCCAGGTTTGGGGTCGTGTCTCTCACTGTTGTAATTACCTCTTTCTTGGGATCTTTGTGGTTAAATGTCCCTTTGAGGGGAAAGACTCTCTAAAATAAATTCTTCAATGTTCTGTTGTTGCTCATATTATTTGCATGACTCAGCATAATAGCAATTAGCATCTCATATATTTGCTTTTGGCAAAGGCAAACCTGTGGTAAAAATGAAGTTGAGAACTGATGTACCTGAATAGTTGTTTTGACAAAGTTCTCTGTACTACTTATTAAACAAAGACAAAGAATGAAGCTGGCCAAGTGTGTGGACTTATTGGCTTTTGCTGCCTCAGCAGCAGTGGAGACCATGTTCTGACTCTTTTTCTTTCGTGTTATTACCTTTACAGATACCATTTTTGTAAGGGTTTATGAAACACGAATGGATCTCTTGAGGGCTGTAATGATTGGAGCTGAAGGCACCCCTTACCACGACGGTCTTTTCTTCTTTGATGTTTCCTTTCCTTCCGGTTATCCTGGTGTACCTCCAGTACGCATTTGAAAGAAGTGTTTTATATTTATTTTATCTTTTAGTGTGTACTGTACACTGATTCTAAGGATCTCAATTTCAGAAAGTTTACTATCATTCTGGTGGGCTTCGCATCAATCCAAATCTGTATAACTGTGGGAAGGTATGCCTCAGCCTCCTTGGCACTTGGTCTGGTCAACACAAGAATGAGAAGTGGATTCCTGGCGTTTCAACTGCACTGCAAGTTCTGGTATCCATACAGGGGCTTATACTAAACTCAAAGCCCTATTTTAATGAGCCTGGATATGAGAGGTCAATGAACACTGAGCAGGGAGAATCGACAGCGATGACATATAATGAAGATACATTCATCCTTTCACTGAGAACAATGATATATAATATGAAGAAGCCTCCTAAGGTAACGCTTGTTTTGCGCATCTTCTGCAGATCTGTTTATAACTACAGGGCAAATATGGTACTTGTTCGCCTTAGACAATTACATAGACTATTGTGAATGCCAAATATGATGCTGTGGTTTGCCGACGTTGCGTTTTAATATTTCTGTAGCATGGTGTTTGTTCACCCCCTTAACTTTTACGTCTATGAAATTCCAAATTGTATATGTTGAGGAAGTCTGTATGTGAGTCCTGTAGTTTATTTGGTACCATACTGTTTTTGGAGTGCTTCTCGAATGATATGTTCTTATGTTAGACCTTTGATGTGGGGGGTGGGATATCTGCTTGATAATAGTAGTTACATTGTCTTACTTTTTGCCACCAATCAGAGACTGAAGGCGGCAATTTTTCTTAGTATTTTGCAGTGGAGCCTTCTTTTTTTTGCCACCAACTTAATAATACAGATGACATGGTAAGATTACCGCACTTGTCTTCACTGAGAACACATATAGATAGAAACAACTGGTTAAAGTTGCATAGTCTTGTGGTTATGGACTAATGGGAGTGATCATTAACATTAACATCTGGGGATTAGAGATTAGATTTCTGGCGAGTCTTGGCAGTGTTTTCTTTTATCAAAGAACAACAACAGTTCTAAATGTTTTTGGAGAAGCCTCGAGGTGTATCTTTGCGATTTATGAATTCTACACTATATTTTCCTCTCGTAACAGAATAATTGGAGTGCTGTAAGCAATGTAACATTTGTTCTATTTTC